>NW_026969052.1:0-56529 GCF_028390025.1 Pseudophryne corroboree
CAGGTCTGAGGATCCCCCTGTAGCAAAGAAATAATAATTCCTACCCGCTGAGATTCCGTACCTGAGGAGACTGGTCTTAAACGAAAATACAGTTTACAAGACTCTTTAAAATTAAAAAACTGCTTTCTATCCCCAGAAAAACGGTCAGGCAGATGCATTTTTGGTTCAGGAATGACCCTCGGGGAAGTCCGTAACAGATCTTCCTGTGACCTCACCCGAAGGGACAGATCTTGAACCATCTGAGTAAGCTCTTGAATCTGGCTAACTAAAAGCTGGCCAGGATTTGGCCCAACACCGGAGGGATTCATGAGGCTGACAAATCTCCCAACAGAATAAGGGAAAAAAATTAACTCCTGTTTAATTTTAAATTTTAGTTGGGCCGGTGATAATGTTATGATTCCCGTACTCCAGACCAGAGGAGATCTTTATGGCAGAGGTCTGAGTACTGGAAGGATATGCTGGTACGGGAGCAGGAAAGCCTAGTAACCCCTGGCGCCCTAACTCCGTTGTCTCGCCCGTGTTATCAGAAATCCCCTGCGAGACTATGGTTGCTTGAGCCCATGGCAGCCGCGTTCGAAGGGCGGATTATGTCTGCCCAACCCCGATGCCCCCTCAGGTCTTAATGGGAGACAAAGGGAAATCCGAGACAGGGTGATAACAAGGGGCCCTCTGACTAAGCAACCAGGCCAGGGGTTACAAGCTATCTAACTTAAACCAAAAGTATGTGCGGACAAACCGCCAGGGAAAAGGACAACCAAAGATCCACTGATCCGTTACTCCTATCCAGCACCGCTGGATACCAGAGTGGATTTGTGGGAGCGGAATCCTCCGCAAAAGCTCCAGAACACAATAAACTAAATAATAAATAGTAAGCGGTCAAGCCGCAACACACGGCTACGCCGCGACTCACGAACACCACAGGATGTTAAAGGTGCTCGGTCGGACTCCAGGAATAGATGACAAATTCCGAGTACTGGATCACTGAGGACAGGAACAACCGGGTTGAGCAGGACTGGAAACTCTCTGTAACTGACACAGCAAACAGGAAGCTATCACCGGCGTCTGTGAGAAGTCCTGAGAGTGCTTAAATTTGGGAGCCCTCCAATCATGATCCAGACAGGGTAATCACATAATGATGCCGTGCAGCTGCATGCTGCACGGCCAGAATACACAAGCACTGATTAATTAAGACCCAGCAACGGGGAACGCGGTCTGACCGTGGCGTCCCCGTTGCTAGGGTCTGAGCGGCTCCGTGCGCCCGGCGTCTAGCGTTGCTAGGGAGCCGGCGGCTGTCTGCCTGCGGCGTCCCTAGTTGCTAGGCGCCGGGCCGCACTGACGGGCGGACCCTCGGCGCCTAACAGCATTATATCAGATCCTGCCTTTACCGTACAGCAATACCCTGCACACTGCATTATCACAGATCCTGCCTTTACTATACAGCGATACCCTGCACACTGCATTATAATAGATCCAGCCTTTACTGTACAGCAATACCCTGCACACTGTATTATAACTGATCCTGCCTTTACCGTACAGCAATACCCTGCACACTGCATTATCACTGATGCTGCCTTTACCATACAGCAATACCCTACACACTGCATTATAACAGATCCTGCCTTTACCGTACAGCAATACCCTGCACACTGCATTATCACTGATCCTGCCTTTACTGAACAGCAATACCCTGCACACTGCATTATACCAGATCCTGCCTTTACTGTACAGCAATACCCTGCACACTGCATTATCACTGCTCCCGCCTTTACCGTACAGCGATACCCTGCACACTGCATTATCACTTATCCTGTCTTTACTGTACAGCAATACCCTGCACACTGCATTATAACAGATCCTGCCTTTACTGTACAGCGATACCCTGCACACTGCATTATCACTGATCCCTCCTTTACTATATAGCAATACCCTGCACACTGCATTATAACAGATCCTGCCTTTACCGTACAGCAATACCCTGCACATTGCATTATCACTGATCCTGCCTTTACTGTACAGCAATACACTGCACACTGCATTATCACTGATCCTGCCTTTACTGAACAGCAATACCCTGCACACTGCATTATAACAGATCCTGCCTTTACTGTACAGCAATACCCTGCACACTGCATTATAACAGATCCTGCCTTTACTGTACAGCAATACCCTGCACACTGCATTGTCACTGATCCTGCCTTTACTGTACAGCAATACCCTGCACACTGCATTATCACTGATCCTGCCTTTACTGTACAGCGATACCCTGCACACTGCATTATAACAGATCCTGCCTTTACTGTACAGCAATACCCTGCACACTGCATTATCACTGATCCTGCCTTTACCGTACAGTGATACCCTGCACACTGCATTATCACTGATGCTGCCTTTACCATACAGCAATACCCTGCAAACTGCATTATAACAGATCCTGCCTTTACTGTACAGCAATACCCTACACACTGTATTATAACAGATCCTTCCTTTACTGTACAACAATACCCTGCACACTGCATTATAACTGATCCTGCCTTTACTGTACAGTGATACCCTGCACACTGCATTATCACTGATGCTGCCTTTACCATACAGCAATACCCTGCACACTGCATTATAACAGATTCTGCCTTTACTGTACAGCGATACCCAGCACACTGCATTATCACTGATCCTGCCTTTACCGTACAGCACTACTCTGCACACTGCATTATAACAGATTCTGCCTTTACTGTACAGCAATACCCTGCACACTGCATTATCACTGATCCTGCCTTTACCATACAGCAATACCCTGCAAACTGTATTATAACAGATCCTGCCTTTACTGTACAGCGATACCCTGCACACTGCATTATCACTGATCCTGCCATTACCATACAGTGATACCCTGCACACTGCATTATAACTGATCCTGCCTTTACTGTACAGCAATACCCTGCACACTGTATTATAACAGATCCTTCCTTTACTGTACAGCGATACCCTGCACACTGCATTATCACTGATGCTGCCTTTACCATACAGCAATACCCTGCAAACTGCATTATAACAGATCCTGCCTTTACTGTACAGCAATACCCTACACACTGTATTATAACAGATCCTTCCTTTACTGTACAGCAATACCCTGCACACTGCATTATAACTGATCCTGCCTTTACTGTACAGTGATACCCTGCACACTGCATTATCACTGATGCTGCCTTTACCATACAGCAATACCCTGCACACTGCATTATAACAGATTCTGCCTTTACTGTACAGCGATACCCAGCACACTGCATTATCACTGATCCTGCCTTTACCGTACAGCACTACTCTGCACACTGCATTATAACAGATTCTGCCTTTACTGTACAGCAATACCCTGCACACTGCATTATCACTGATCCTGCCTTTACCATACAGCAATACCCTGCAAACTGTATTATAACAGATCCTGCCTTTACTGTACAGCGATACCCTGCACACTGCATTATCACTGATCCTGCCATTACCGTACAGTGATACCCTGCACACTGCATTATAACTGATCCTGCCTTTACTGTACAGCAATACCCTGCACACTGTATTATAACAGATCCTTCCTTTACTGTACAGCGATACCCTGCACACTGCATTATCACTGATCCTGCCTTTACCGTACAGTGATACCCTGCACACTGCATTATCACTGATGCTGCCTTTACCATACAGCAATACCCTGCACACTGCATTATCACTGATCCTGCCTTTACTGAACAGCAATACCCTGCACACTGCATTATAACAGATCCTGCCTTTACTGTACAGCAATACCCTGCACACTGCATTATAACAGATCCTGCCTTTACTGTACAGCAATACCCTGCACACTGCATTGTCACTGATCCTGCCTTTACTGTACAGCAATACCCTGCACACTGCATTATCACTGATCCTGCCTTTACTGTACAGCGATACCCTGCACACTGCATTATAACAGATCCTGCCTTTACTGTACAGCAATACCCTGCACACTGCATTATCACTGATCCTGCCTTTACCGTACAGTGATACCCTGCACACTGCATTATCATTGATGCTGCCTTTACCATACAGCAATACCCTGCAAACTGCATTATAACAGATCCTGCCTTTACTGTACAGCAATACCCTACACACTGTATTATAACAGATCCTTCCTTTACTGTACAACAATACCCTGCACACTGCATTATAACTGATCCTGCCTTTACTGTACAGTGATACCCTGCACACTGCATTATCACTGATGCTGCCTTTACCATACAGCAATACCCTGCACACTGCATTATAACAGATTCTGCCTTTACTGTACAGCGATACCCAGCACACTGCATTATCACTGATCCTGCCTTTACCGTACAGCACTACTCTGCACACTGCATTATAACAGATTCTGCCTTTACTGTACAGCAATACCCTGCACACTGCATTATCACTGATCCTGCCTTTACCATACAGCAATACCCTGCAAACTGTATTATAACAGATCCTGCCTTTACTGTACAGCGATACCCTGCACACTGCATTATCACTGATCCTGCCATTACCGTACAGTGATACCCTGCACACTGCATTATAACTGATCCTGCCTTTACTGTACAGCAATACCCTGCACACTGTATTATAACAGATCCTTCCTTTACTGTACAGCGATACCCTGCACACTGCATTATCACTGATGCTGCCTTTACCATACAGCAATACCCTGCAAACTGCATTATAACAGATCCTGCCTTTACTGTACAGCAATACCCTACACACTGTTTTATAACAGATCCTTCCTTTACTGTACAGCAATACCCTGCACACTGCATTATAACTGATCCTGCCTTTACTGTACAGTGATACCCTGCACACTGCATTATCACTGATGCTGCCTTTACCATACAGCAATACCCTGCACACTGCATTATAACAGATTCTGCCTTTACTGTACAGCGATACCCAGCACACTGCATTATCACTGATCCTGCCTTTACCGTACAGCACTACTCTGCACACTGCATTATAACAGATTCTGCCTTTACTGTACAGCAATACCCTGCACACTGCATTATCACTGATCCTGCCTTTACCATACAGCAATACCCTGCAAACTGTATTATAACAGATCCTGCCTTTACTGTACAGCGATACCCTGCACACTGCATTATCACTGATCCTGCCATTACCGTACAGTGATACCCTGCACACTGCATTATAACTGATCCTGCCTTTACTGTACAGCAATACCCTGCACACTGTATTATAACAGATCCTTCCTTTACTGTACAGCGATACCCTGCACACTGCATTATCACTGATCCTGCCTTTACCGTACAGTGATACCCTGCACACTGCATTATCACTGATGCTGCCTTTACCATACAGCAATACCCTGCACACTGCATTATAAAAGATCCTGCCTTTACTGTACAGCGATACCCAGCACACTGCATTATCACTGATCCTGCCTTTACCGTACAGCACTACCCTGCACACTGCATTATAACTGATCCTGCGTTTACTGTACAGCAATACCCTGCACACTGCATTATCACAGATCCTGCCTTTACCATACAGCAATACCCTGCACACTGCATTATCACTGATGCTGCCTTTACCATACAGCAATACCCTGCACACTGCATTATAACAGATCCTGCGTTTACTGTACAGCGATACCCTGCACACTGCATTATCACTGATCCCTCCTTTACCATACAGCAATACCCTGCACACTGCATTATAACAGATCCTGCCTTTACCGTACAGCAATACCCTGCACATTGCATTATCACTGATCCTGTCTTTACTGTACAGCAATACACTGCACACTGCATTATCACTGATCCTGCCTTTACTGAACAGCAATACCCTGCACACTGCATTATAACAGATCCTGCCTTTACTGTACAGCAATACCCTGCACACTGCATAATAACAGATCCTGCCTTTACTGTACAGCAATACCCTGCACACTGCATTATCACTGATCCTGCCTTTACTGTACAGCGATACCCTGCACACTGCATTATAACAGATCCTGCCTTTACTGTACAGCAATACCCTGCACACTGCATTATCACTGATCCTGCCTTTACCGTACAGTGATACCCTGCACACTGCATTATCACTGATGCTGCCTTTACCATACAGCAATACCCTGCAAACTGCATTATAACAGATCCTGCCTTTACTGTACAGCAATACCCTGCACACTGCATTACCACTGATCCCGCCTTTACCGTACAGCGATACCCTGCACACTGCATTATCACTGATCCCGCCTTTACCATACAGCGATACCCTGTACACTGCATTATCACTGATCCTGCCTTTACTGTACAGCAATACACTGCACACTGCATTATAACAGATCCTGCCTTTACTGTACCGCGATACCCTGCACACTGCATTATCACTGATCCCGCCTTTACGATATAGCAATACCCTGCACACTGCATTATAACAGATCCTGCCTTTACCGTACAGCAATACCCTGCACACTGCATTATCACTGATCCTGCCTTTACTGTACAGCGATACCCTGCACACTGCATTATCACTGATCCTGCCTTTACTGTACAGCAATACCCTGCACACTGCATTATAACTGATCCTGCGTTTAGTGTACAGCAATACCCTGCACACTGCATTATCACAGATCCTGCCTTTACCATACAGCAATACCCTGCACACTGCATTATCACTGATGCTGCCTTTACCATACAGCAATACCCTGCACACTGCATTATAACAGATCCTGCCTTTACTGTACAGCGATACCCTGCACACTGCATTATCACTGATCCCTCCTTTACTATATAGCAATACCCTGCACACTGCATTATAACAGATCCTGCCTTTACCGTACAGCAATACCCTGCACATTGCATTATCACTGATCCTGCCTTTACTGTACAGCAATACATTGCACACTGCATTATCACTGATCCTGCCTTTACTGAACAGCAATACCCTGCACACTGCATTATAACAGATCCTGCCTTTACTGTACAGCAATACCCTGCACACTGCATTATCACTGATCCTGCCTTTACTGAACAGCAATACCCTGCACACTGCATTATAACAGATCCTGCCTTTACTGTACAGCAATACCCTGCACACTGCATTATAACAGATCCTGCCTTTACTGTACAGCAATACCCTGCACACTGCATTATCACTGATCCTGCCTTTACTGTACAGCGATACCCTGCACACTGCATTATAACAGATCCTGCCTTTACTGTACAGCAATACCCTGCACACTGCATTATCACTGATCCTGCCTTTACCGTACAGTGATACCCTGCACACTGCATTATCACTGATGCTGCCTTTACCATACAGCAATACCCTGCAAACTGCATTATAACAGATCCTGCCTTTACTGTACAGCGATACCCTGCACACTGCATTATTACTGATCCTGCCTTTACCGTACAGTGATACCCAGCACACTGCATTATAACAGATCCTGCATTTACTGTACAGCAATACCCTGCATACTGCATTACTAGTGATCCCGCCTTTACCGTACAGCGATACCCTGCACACTGCATTATCACTGATCCTGCCTTTACCATACAGCAATACCCTGCACACTACATTATCACTGATCCTACCTTTACTGTACAGCTATACCCTGCACACTGCATTATAACAGATCCTGCCTTTACTGTACAGCAATACCCTGCACACTGCATTATCACTTATCCTACCTTTACTGTACAGCTATACCCTGCACACTGCATTATAACAGATCCTGCCTTTACTGTAAGGCAATACCCTGCACACTGCATTATCACTGATCCTACCTTTACTGTACAGCAATACACTGCACACTGCATTATAACAGATCCTGCCTTTACTGTAACCCTGCACACTGCATTATCACTGATCCCGCCTTTACCATACAGCGATACCCTGTACACTGCATTATCACTGATCCTGCCTTTACTGTACAGCTATACACTGTACACTGCATTATAACAGATCCTGCCTTTACTGTACCACAATAACCCTGCACACTGGATTATAACAGATCCTGCCTTTACCATACAGCGATACCCTGCACACTGCATTATAATAGATCCTGCCTTTACTGTACTGTAATACCCTGCACACTGCATTACCACTGATCTCGCCTTTACCGTACAGCGATACCCTGCACACTGTATTATAACTGATCCTGCCTTTACCAGACAGCAATACCCTGCACACTGCATTATCACTGATGCTGCCTTTACCATACAGCGATACACTGCACACTGCATTATATCAGATCCTGCCTTTACCGTACAGCAATACCCTGCACACTGCATTATCACAGATCCTGCCTTTACTATACAGCGATACCCTGCACACTGCATTATAATAGATCCTGCCTTTACTGTACAGCAATACCCTGCACACTGTATTATAACTGATCCTGCCTTTACCGTACAGCAATACCCTGCACACTGCATTATCACTGATGCTGCCTTTACCATACAGCAATACCCTGCACACTGCATTATAACAGATCCTGCCTTTACCGTACAGCAATACCCTGCACACTGCATTATCACTGATCCTGCCTTTACTGAACAGCAATACCCTGCACACTGCATTATACCAGATCCTGCCTTTACTGTACAGCAATACCCTGCACACTGCATTATCACTGCTCCCGCCTTTACCGTACAGCGATACCCTGCACACTGCATTATCACTTATCCTGTCTTTACTGTACAGCAATACCCTGCACACTGCATTATAACAGATCCTGCCTTTACTGTACAGCGATACCCTGCACACTGCATTATCACTGATCCCTCCTTTACTATATAGCAATACCCTGCACACTGCATTATAACAGATCCTGCCTTTACCGTACAGCAATACCCTGCACATTGCATTATCACTGATCCTGCCTTTACTGTACAGCAATACACTGCACACTGCATTATCACTGATCCTGCCTTTACTGAACAGCAATACCCTGCACATTGCATTATAACAGATCCTGCCTTTACTGTACAGCAATACCCTGCACACTGCATTATAACAGATCCTGCCTTTACTGTACAGCAATACCCTGCACACTGCATTGTCACTGATCCTGCCTTTACTATACAGCAATACCCTGCACACTGCATTATCACTGATCCTGCCTTTACTGTACAGCGATACCCTGCACACTGCATTATAACAGATCCTGCCTTTACTGTACAGCAATACCCTGCACACTGCATTATCACTGATCCTGCCTTTACCGTACAGTGATACCCTGCACACTGCATTATCACTGATGCTGCCTTTACCATACAGCAATACCCTGCAAACTGCATTATAACAGATCCTGCCTTTACTGTACAGCAATACCCTGCACACTGCATTATAACTGATCCTGCCTTTACTGTACAGTGATACCCTGCACACTGCATTATCACTGATGCTGCCTTTACCATACAGCAATACCCTGCACACTGCATTATAACAGATTCTGCTTTTACTGTACAGCGATACCAAGCACACTGCATTATCACTGATCCTGCCTTTACCGTACAGCACTACTCTGCACACTGCATTATAACAGATTCTGCCTTTACTGTACAGCAATACCCTGCACACTGCATTATCACTGATCCTGCCTTTACCATACAGCAATACCCTGCAAACTGTATTATAACAGATCCTGCCTTTACTGTACAGCGATACCCTGCACACTGCATTATCACTGATCCTGCCATTACCGTACAGTGATACCCTGCACACTGCATTATAACTGATCCTGCCTTTACTGTACAGCAATACCCTGCACACTGTATTATAACAGATCCTTCCTTTACTGTACAGCGATACACTGCACACTGCATTATCACTGATGCTGCCTTTACCATACAGCAATACCCTGCAAACTGCATTATAACAGATCCTGCCTTTACTGTACAGCAATACCCTACACACTGTATTATAACAGATCCTTCCTTTACTGTACAGCAATACCCTGCACACTGCATTATAACTGATCCTGCCTTTACTGTACAGTGATACCCTGCACACTGCATTATCACTGATGCTGCCTTTACCATACAGCAATACCCTGCACACTGCATTATAACAGATTCTGCCTTTACTGTACAGCGATACCCAGCACACTGCATTATCACTGATCCTGCCTTTACCGTACAGCACTACTCTGCACACTGCATTATAACAGATTCTGCCTTTACTGTACAGCAATACCCTGCACACTGCATTATCACTGATCCTGCCTTTACCATACAGCAATACCCTGCAAACTGTATTATAACAGATCCTGCCTTTACTGTACAGCGATACCCTGCACACTGCATTATCACTGATCCTGCCATTACCGTACAGTGATACCCTGCACACTGCATTATAACTGATCCTGCCTTTACTTTACAGCAATACCCTGCACACTGTATTATAACAGATCCTTCCTTTACTGTACAGCGATACCCTGCACACTGCATTATCACTGATCCTGCCTTTACCGTACAGTGATACCCTGCACACTGCATTATCACTGATGCTGCCTTTACCATACAGCAATACCCTGCACACTGCATTATAAAAGATCCTGCCTTTACTGTACAGCGATACCCAGCACACTGCATTATCACTGATCCTGCCTTTACCGTACAGCACTACCCTGCACACTGCATTATAACTGATCCTGCGTTTAGTGTACAGCAATACCCTGCACACTGCATTATCACAGATCCTGCCTTTACCATACAGCAATACCCTGCACACTGCATTATCACTGATGCTGCCTTTACCATACAGCAATACCCTGCACACTGCATTATAACAGATCCTGCCTTTACTGTACAGCGATACCCTGCACACTGCATTATCACTGATCCCTCCTTTACTATATAGCAATACCCTGCACACTGCATTATAACAGATCCTGCCTTTACCGTACAGCAATACCCTGCACATTGCATTATCACTGATCCTGTCTTTACTGTACAGCAATACACTGCACACTGCATTATCACTGATCCTGCCTTTACTGAACAGCAATACCCTGCACACTGCATTATAACAGATCCTGCCTTTACTGTACAGCAATACCCTGCACACTGCATTATCACTGATCCTGCCTTTACTGTACAGCGATACCCTGCACACTGCATTATAACAGATCCTGCCTTTACTGTACAGCAATACCCTGCACACTGCATTATCACTGATCCTGCCTTTACCGTACAGTGATACCCTGCACACTGCATTATCACTGATGCTGCCTTTACCATACAGCAATACCCTGCAAACTGCATTATAACAGATCCTGCCTTTACTGTACAGCAATACCCTGCACACTGCATTACCACTGATCCCGCCTTTACCGTACAGCGATACCCTGCACACTGCATTATCACTGATCCCGCCTTTACCATACAGCGATACCCTGTACACTGCATTATCACTGATCCTGCCTTTACTGTACAGCAATACACTGCACACTGCATTATAACAGATCCTGCCTTTACTGTACCGCGATACCCTGCACACTGCATTATCACTGATCCCGCCTTTACGATATAGCAATACCCTGCACACTGCATTATAACAGATCCTGCCTTTACCGTACAGCAATACCCTGCACACTGCATTATCACTGATTCTGCCTTTACTGTACAGCGATACCCTGCACACTGCATTATCACTGATCCTGCCTTTACTGTACAGCAATACCCTGCACACTGCATTATAACTGATCCTGCGTTTAGTGTACAGCAATACCCTGCACACTGCATTATCACAGATCCTGCCTTTACCATACAGCAATACCCTGCACACTGCATTATCACTGATGCTGCCTTTACCATACAGCAATACCCTGCACACTGCATTATAACAGATCCTGCCTTTACTGTACAGCGATACCCTGCACACTGCATTATCACTGATCCCTCCTTTACTATATAGCAATACCCTGCACACTGCATTATAACAGATCCTGCCTTTACCGTACAGCAATACCCTGCACATTGCATTATCACTGATCCTGCCTTTACTGTACAGCAATACATTGCACACTGCATTATCACTGATCCTGCCTTTACTGAACAGCAATACCCTGCACACTGCATTATAACAGATCCTGCCTTTACTGTACAGCAATACCCTGCACACTGCATTATCACTGATCCTGCCTTTACTGAACAGCAATACCCTGCACACTGCATTATAACAGATCCTGCCTTTACTGTACAGCAATACCCTGCACACTGCATTATAACAGATCCTGCCTTTACTGTACAGCAATACCCTGCACACTGCATTATCACTGATCCTGCCTTTACTGTACAGCGATAACCTGCACACTGCATTATAACAGATCCTGCCTTTACTGTACAGCAATACCCTGCACACTGCATTATCACTGATCCTGCCTTTACCGTACAGTGATACCCTGCACACTGCATTATCACTGATGCTGCCTTTACCATACAGCAATACCCTGCAAACTGCATTATAACAGATCCTGCCTTTACTGTACAGCGATACCCTGCACACTGCATTATTACTGATCCTGCCTTTACCGTACAGTGATACCCAGCACACTGCATTATAACAGATCCTGCATTTACTGTACAGCAATACCCTGCACACTGCATTACTAGTGATCCCGCCTTTACCGTACAGCGATACCCTGCACATTGCATTATCACTGATCCCGCCTTTACCATACAGCGATACCCTGTACACTGCATTATCACTGATCCTGCCTTTACTGTACAGCAATACACTGCACACTGCATTATAACAGATCCTGCCTTTACTGTACCGCGATACCCTGCACACTGCATTATCACTGATCCCGCCTTTACGATATAGCAATACCCTGCACACTGCATTATAACAGATCCTGTCTTTACCGTACAGCGATACCCTGCACACTGCATTATCACTGATCCTGCCTTTACTGTACAGCTATACCCTGCACACTGCATTATCACTGATCCTGCCTTTACTGTACAGCAATACCCTGCACACTGCATTATAACTGATCCTGCTTTTACTGTACAGCAATACCCTGCACACTGCACTATCACTGATCCTGCCTTTACTGTACAGCGATACCCAGCACACTGCATTATCACTGATCCTGCCTTTACCGTACAGCACTACCCTGCACACTGCATTATAACTGATCCTGCGTTTACGTTTAGTGTACAGCAATACCCTGCACACTGCATTATCACTGATCCTGCCTTTACTGTACAGCGATACCCTGCACAGTGCATTATCACTGATCCTGCCTTTACTGTACAGCGATACCCTGCACGCTGTTTTATAACTGATCCTGCCTTTACCATACAGCAATACCCTGCACACTGCATTATCACTGATCCTGCCTTTACCGTACAGTGATACCCTGCACACTGCATTATCACTGATCCTGCCTTTAGCATACAGCAATACCCTGCAAACTGCATTATAACAGATCCTGCCTTTACTGTACAGCGATACCCTGCACACTGCATTATCACTGAACCTGCCTTTACCGTACAGTGATACCCTGCACACTGCATTATAACAGATCCTGCCTTTACTGTACAGCAATACCCTGCACACTGCATTATCACAGATCCTGCCTTTACCATACAGCAATACCCTGCACACTGCATTATCACTGATGCTGCCTTTACCATACAGCAATACCCTGCGCACTGTATTATAACTGATCCTGCCTTTACCATACAGCAATACCCTGCACACTGCATTATAACAGATCCTGCCTTTACTGTACAGTGATACCCAGCACACTGCATTATCACTGATCCTGCCTTTACCGTACAGCACTACCCTGCACACTGCATTATAACTGATCCTGCGTTTAGTATACAGCAATACCCTGCACACTGCATTATCACAGATCCTGCCTTTACCGTACAGAACTACCCTGCACACTGCATTATAAAAGATCCTGCCTTTACTGTACAGCGATACTTAGCACACTGCATTATCACTGATCCTGCCTTTGCCGCACAGCACTACCCTGCACACTGCATTATAACTGATCCTGCCTTTACTGTACAGCAATACCCTGCACACTGCATTATCACAGATCCTGCCTTTACTATACAGCGATACCCTGCACACTGCATTATAACAGATCCTGCCTTTACTGGACAGCAATACCCTGCACACTGTATTATAAATGATCCTGCCTTTACCATACAGCAATACCCTGCACACTGCATTATCACTGATGCTGCCTTGACCATACAGCGATACCCTGCACACTGCATTATAACAGATCCTGCCTTTACCGTACAGCAAAACCCTGCACACTGCATTATCACTGATCCTGCCTTTACTGTACAGCAATACACTGCACACTGCATTATCACTGATCCTGCCTTTACTGAACAGCAATACCCTGCACACTGCATTATAACAGATCCTGCCTTTACTATACAGCAATACCCTGCACACTGCATTATCACTGATCCCGCCTTTACCGTACAGCGATACCCTGCACACTGCATTATCACTTATCCTGTCTTTACTGTACAGCAATACCCTGCACACTGCATTATCACTGATCCCTCCTTTACTATATAGCAATACCCTGCACACTGCATTATAACAGATCCTGCCTTTACCGTACAGCAATACCCTGCACACTGCATTATCACTGATCCTGCCTTTACTGTACAGCAATACACTGCACACTGCATTATCACTGATCCTGCCTTTACTGAACAGCAATACCCTGCACACTGCATTATAACAGATCCTGCCTTTACTGTACAGCAATACCCTGCACACTGCACTATAACAGATCCTGCCTTTACTGTACAGCAATACCCTGCACACTGCATTATCACTGATCCTGCCTTTACTGTACAGCAATACCCTGCACACTGCATTATCACTGATCTTGCCTTTACTGTACAGCGATACCCTGCACACTGCATTATAACAGATCCTGCCTTTACTGTACAGCAATACCCTGCAAACTGCATTATAACAGATCCTGCCTTTACTGTACAGCGATACCCTGCACACTGCATTATCACTGATCCTGCCTTTACCGTACAGTGATACCCTGCACACTGCATTATAACAGATCCTGCCTTTACTGTACAGCAATACCCTGCACACTGTATTATCACTGATCCTGCCTTTACCGTACAGTGATACCCTGCACACTGCATTATCACTGATGCTGCCTTTACCATACAGCAATACCCTGCACACTGCATTATAACAGATCCTGCCTTTACTGTACAGATATACCCAGCACACTGCATTATCACTGATCCTGCCTTTACCGTACAGCACTACTCTGCACACTGCATTATAACAGATCCTCCCTTTACTGTACAGCAATACCCTGCATACTGCATTATCACTGATCCTGCCTTTACCGTACAGTGATACCCTGCACACTGCATTATCACTGATGCTGCCTTTACCATACAGCAATACCCTGCACACTGCATTATAACAGATACTGCCTTTACTGTACAGCGATACCCAGCACACTGCATTATCACTGATCCTGCTTTTACCGTACAGCACTACTCTGCACACTGCATTATAACAGATCCTGCCTTTACTGTACAGCAATACCCTGCACACTGCATTATCACTGATCCTGCCTTTACTGTACAGCGATACCCTGCACACTGCATTATAACAGATCCTGCCTTTACTGTACAGCTATACCCTGCACACTGCATTATCACTGATCCTGCCTTTACTGTACAACGATACCCTGCACACTGCATTATCACTGATCCCTACTTTACTATATAGCAATACCCTGCACACTGCATTATAACAGATCCTGCCTTTACCATACAGCAATACCCTGCACACTGCATTATCACTGATCCTGCCTTTACTGTACAGCAATACCCTGCACACTGTATTATAAATGATCCTGCCTTTACCATACAGCAATACCCTGCACACTGCATTATCACTGATGCTGCCTTGACCATACAGCGATACCCTGCACACTGCATTATAACAGATCCTGCCTTTACCGTACAGCAAAACCCTGCACACTGCATTATCACTGATCCTGCCTTTACTGTACAGCAATACCCTGCACACTGCATTATCACTGATGCTGCATTGACCATACAGCGATACCCTGCACACTGCATTATAACAGATCCTGCCTTTACCGTACAGCAAAACCCTGCACACTGCATTATCACTGATCCTGCCTTTACTGTACAGCAATACACTGCACACTGCATTATCACTGATCCTGCCTTTACTGAACAGCAATACCCTGCACACTGCATTATAACAGATCCTGCCTTTACTGTACAGCAATACCCTGCACACTGCATTATCACTGATCCCGCCTTTACCGTACAGCGATACCCTGCACACTGCATTATCACTTATCCTGTCTTTACTGTACAGCAATACCCTGCACACTGCATTATCACTGATCCCTCCTTTACTATATAGCAATACCCTGCACACTGCATTATAACAGATCCTGCCTTTACCGTACAGCAATACCCTGCACACTGCATTATCACTGATCCTGCCTTTACTGTACAGCAATACACTGCACACTGCATTATCACTGATCCTGCCTTTACTGAACAGCAATACCCTGCACACTGCATTATAACAGATCCTGCCTTTACTGTACAGCAATACCCTGCACACTGCACTATAACAGATCCTGCCTTTACTGTACAGCAATACCCTGCACACTGCATTATCACTGATCCTGCCTTTACTGTACAGCAATACCCTGCACACTGCATTATCACTGATCTTGCCTTTACTGTACAGCGATACCCTGCACACTGCATTATAACAGATCCTGCCTTTACTGTACAGCAATACCCTGCAAACTGCATTATAACAGATCCTGCCTTTACTGTACAGCGATACCCTGCACACTGCATTATCACTGATCCTGCCTTTACCGTACAGTGATACCCTGCACACTGCATTATAACAGATCCTGCCTTTACTGTACAGCAATACCCTGCACACTGTATTATCACTGATCCTGCCTTTACCGTACAGTGATACCCTGCACACTGCATTATCACTGATGCTGCCTTTACCATACAGCAATACCCTGCACACTGCATTATAACAGATCCTGCCTTTACTGTACAGATATACCCAGCACACTGCATTATCACTGATCCTGCCTTTACCGTACAGCACTACTCTGCACACTGCATTATAACAGATCCTGCCTTTACTGTACAGCAATACCCTGCATACTGCATTATCACTGATCCTGCCTTTACCGTACAGTGATACCCTGCACACTGCATTATCACTGATGCTGCCTTTACCATACAGCAATACCCTGCACACTGCATTATAACAGATCCTGCCTTTACTGTACAGCGATACCCAGCACACTGCATTATCACTGATCCTGCTTTTACCGTACAGCACTACTCTGCACACTGCATTATAACAGATCCTGCCTTTACTGTACAGCAATACCCTGCACACTGCATTATCACTGATCCTGCCTTTACTGTACAGCGATACCCTGCACACTGCATTATAACAGATCCTGCCTTTACTGTACAGCTATACCCTGCACACTGCATTATCACTGATCCTGCCTTTACTGTACAACGATACCCTGCACACTGCATTATCACTGATCCCTACTTTACTATATAGCAATACCCTGCACACTGCATTATAACAGATCCTGCCTTTACCGTACAGCAATACCCTGCACACTGCATTATCACTGATCCTGCCTTTACCATACAGCAATACCCTGCACACTGCATTATAACAGATCCTGCCTTTACTGTACAGCTATACCCTGCACACTGCATTATCACTGATCCTACCTTTACTGTACAGCAATACACTGCACACTGCATTATAACAGATCCTGCCTTTACTGTACCGCGATACCCTGCACACTGCATTATCACTGATCCCGCCTTTACCATACAGCGATACCCTGTACACTGCATTATCACTGATCCTGCCTTTACTGTACAGCTATACACTGCACACTGCATTATAGCAGATCCTGCCTTTACTGTACCGCAATAACCCCGCACACTGGATTATAACAGATCCTTCCTTTACCATACAGCGATACCCAACACACTGCATTATAACAGATCCTGCCTTTACTGTACAGCAATACCCTGCACACTGCATTACCACTGATCCCGCCTTTACTGTACAGCGATACCCTGCACACTGCATTATCACTTATCCTGTCTTTACTGTACAGCAATACACTGCATTATAACAGATCCTGCCTTTACTATACCGCGATACCCTGCACACTGCATTATCACTGATCCCTCCTTTACGATATAGCAATACCCTGCACACTGCATTATAACAGATCCTGCCTTTACTGTAAGGCAATACCCTGCACACTGCATTATCACTGATCCTGCCTTTACTGTACAGCAATACCCTGCACACTGCATTATCACTGATCCTGCCTTTATCATACAGTGATACCCTGCACACTGCATTATCACTGATCCTGCCTTTATCATACAGCAATACCCTGCACACTGCATTATCACTGATCCTGCCTTTACTGTACAGCGATACCCTGCACACTGCATTATCACTGATCCTGCCTTTACTGTACAGCAATACCCTGCACACTGCATTATAACTGATCCTGCTTTTACTGTACAGCAATACCCTGCACACTGCATTATCACTGATCCTGCTTTTACTGTACAGCAATACCCTGCACACTGCATTATCACTGATCCTGCCTTTACCGTACAGCGATACCCTGCACACTGCATTATCACTGATCCTGCCTTTACCGTACAGCGATACCCTACACACTGCATTATCACTGATCCTGCCTTTACCATACAGCAATACCCTGCACACTGCATTATAACAGATCCTTCCTTTACTGTACAGCAATACCCTGCACACTGCATTATAACAGATCCTGCCTTTACTGTACAGCAATACCCTGCACACTGCATTATCACTGATCCTGCTTTTACTGTACAGCAATACCTTGCACACTGCATTATCACTGATCCTGCCTTTACCGTACAGCGATACCCTGCACACTGCATTATCACTGATCCTGCCTTTACCGTACAGCGATACCCTACACACTGCATTATCACTGATCCTGCCTTTACCATACAGCAATACCCTGCACACTGTATTATAACAGATCCTGCCTTTACTGTACAGCGACACCCTGCACACTGCATTATAACAGTTCCTGCCTTTACTGTACAGCAATACCCTGCACACTGCATTATCACTGATCCTACCATGATCATACAGCAATACCCTGCACACTGCATTATCACTGATCCTGACTTTACCATACAGCAATACCCTGCACACTACATTATCACTGATCCTACCTTTACTGTACAGCTATACCCTGCACACTGCATTATAATAAATCCTGCCTTTACTGTACAGCACTACCCTGCACACTGCATTATCACTTATCCTACCTTTACTGTACAGCTATACCCTGCACACTGCATTATAACAAATCCTGCCTTTACTGTAAGGCAATACCCTGCACACTGCATTATCACTGATCCTGCCTTTACTGTACAGCGATACCCTGCACACTGCATTATCACTGATCCTGCCTTTACCGTACAGCGATACCCTGCACACTGCATTATCACTGATCCTGCCTTTACTGTACAGCAATACCCTGCACACTGCATTATCACTGATCCTGCTTTTACTGTACAGCAATACCCTGCACACTGCATTATCACTGATCCTGCCTTTATCATATAGTGATACACTGCACACTGCATTATCACTGATCCTACCATTACCATACAGCAATACCCTGCACACTGCATTATCACTGATCCTACCATTACCATACAGCCATACCCTGCACACTGCATTATCACTGATCCTACCATTACCATACAGCGATAACCTGCACACTGCATTATCACTGATCCTACCATTACCATACAGCGACACCCTGCACACTGCATTATCACTGATCCTGCCTTTACTGTACAGCAAAACACTGCACACTGCATTATCACTGATCCTGCCTTTACTGTACAGCGATACCCTGCACACTGCATTATAATAGATCCTGCCTTTACTGTACAGCGATACCCAGCAGACTACATTATCACTGATCCTGCCTTTACCGTACAGCACTACCCTGCACACTGCATTATAACTGATCCTGCATTTACGTTTAGTGTACAGCAATACCCTGCACACTGCATTATCACTGATCCTGCCTTTACTGTACAGCGATACCCTGCACAGTGCATTATCACTGATCCTGCCTTTACTGTACAGCGATACCCTGCACACTGTATTATAACTGATCCTGCCTTTAACATACAGCAATACCCTGCACACTGCATTATAACAGATCCTGCCTTTACTGTACAGCGACACCCTGCACACTGCATTATAACAGTTCCTGCCTTTACTGTACAGCAATACCCTGCACACTGCATTATCACTGATCCTACCATGATCATACAGCAATACCCTGCACACTACATTATCACTGATCCTACCTTTACTGTACAGCTATACCCTGCACACTGCATTATAACAGATCCTGCCTTTACTGTACAGCACTACCCTGCACACTGCATTATCACTTATCCTACCTTTACTGTACAGCTATACCCTGCACACTGCATTATAACAAATCCTGCCTTTACTGTAAGGCAATACCCTGCACACTGCATTATCACTGATCCTGCCTTTACCGTACTGCGATACCCTGCACACTGCATTATCACTGATCCTGCCTTTACTGTACAGCAATACCCTGCACACTGCATTATCACTGATCCTGCTTTTAATGTACAGCAATACCCTGCACACTGCATTATCACTGATCCTGCCTTCATCATATAGTGATACACTGCATTATCACTCATCCTACCATTACCATACAGCAATACCCTGCACACTGCATTATCACTGATCCTACCATTACCATACAGCCATACCCTGCACACTGCATTATCACTGATCCTACCATTACCTTACAGCGATACCCTGCACACTGCATTATCACTGATCCTACCATTACTATACAGCGACACCCTGCACACTGCATTATCACTGATCCTGCCTTTACTGTACAGCAAAACACTGCACACTGCATTATTACTGATCCTGCCTTTACTGTACAGCGATACCCTGCACACTGCATTATCACTGATCCTGCCTTTACTGTACAGCGATACCCTGCACAGTGCATTATCACTGATCCTGCCTTTACTGTACAGCGATACCCTGCACACTGTATTATAACTGATCCTGCCTTTACCATACAGCAGTACCCTGCACACTGCATTATCACTGATCCTGCCTTTACTGTACAGTGATACCCTGTACACTGCATTATCACTGATCCTGCCTTTACCATACAGCAATACCCTGCAAACTGCATTATAACAGATCCTGCCTTTACTGTACAGCGATACCCTGCACACTGCATTATCACTGATCCTGCCTTTACCGTACAGTGATACCCTGCACACTGCATTATCACTGATGCTGCCTTTACCATGCAGCAATACCCTGCACACTGCATTATAACAGATCCTGCCTTTACTGTACAGCGATACCCAGCACACTGCATTATCACTGATCCTGCCTTTACCGTACAGCACTACCCTGCACACTGCATTATAACTGATCCTACGTTTAGTGTACAGCAATACCCTGCACACTGCATTATCACAGATCCTGCCTTTACCATACAGCAATACCCTGCACACTGCATTATCACTGATGCTGCCTTTACCATACAGCAATACCCTGCACACTGTATTATAACTGATCCTGCCTTTACCATACAGCAATACCCTGCACACTGCATTATCACTGATGCTGCCTTTACCATACAGCAATACCCTGCACACTGCATTATAACAGATCCTGGCTTTACTGTACAGTGATACCCAGCACACTGCATTATCACTGATCCTGCCTTTTCCGTACAGCACTACCCTGCACACTGCATTATAACTGATCCTGCGTTTAGTGTACAGCAATACCCTGCACACTGCATTATCACAGATCCTGCCTTTACCGTACATCACTACCCTGCACACTGCATTATAACAGATCCTGCCTTTACTGTACAGCGATACTTAGCACACTGCATTGTCACTGATTCTGCCTTTGCCGCACAGCACTACCCTGCACACTGCATTATAACTGATCCTGCCTTTACTGTACAGCAATACCCTGCACACTGCATTATCAAAGATCCTGCCTTTACTATACAGCGATACCCTGCACACTGCATTATAACAGATCCTGCCTTTACTGTACAGCAATAACCTGCACACTGTATTATAACTGATCCTGCCTTTACCATACAGCAATACCCTGCACACTGCATTATCACTGATGCTGCCTTTACCATACAGCGATACCCTGCACACTGCATTATAACAGATCCTGCCTTTACCGTACAGCAATACCCTGCACACTGCATTATCACTGATCCTGCCTTTACTGTACAGAAATACACTGCACACTGCATTATCACTGATCCTGCCTTTACTGAACAGCAATACCCTGCACACTGCATTATAACAGATCCTGCCTTTACTGTACAGCAATACCCTGCACACTGCATTATCACTGATCCTGCCTTTACCGTACAGCACTACCCTGCACACTGCATTATAACTGATCCTGCATTTACGTTTAGTGTACAGCAATACCCTGCACACTGCATTATCACTGATCCTGCCTTTACTGTACAGCGATACCCTGCACACTGCTTTATCACTGATCCTGCCTTTACTGTACAGCAATACCCTGCACACTGCTTTATCACTGATCCTGCCTTTACCGTACAGTGATACCCTGCACACTGCATTATCACTGATCCTGCCTTTACTGTACAGCAATACCCTGCACACTGCATTATCACTGATCCTACCATTACCATACAGCCATACCCTGCACACTGCATTATCACTGATCCTACCATTACCATACAGCGATACCCTGCACACTGCATTATCACTGATCCTACCATTACCATACAGCGACACCCTGCACACTGCATTATCACTGATCCTGCCTTTACTGTACAGCAAAACACTGCACACTGCATTATCACAGATCCTGAATTTACTATACAGCGATACCCTGCACACTGCATTATAATAGATCCTGCCTTTACCGTACAGCGATACCCAGCACACTGCATTATCACTGATCCTGCCTTTACCGTACAGCACTACCCTGCACACTGCATTATAACTGATCCTGCATTTACATTTAGTGTACAGCAATACCCTGCACACTGCATTATCACTGATCCTGCCTTTACTGTACAGCGATACCCTGCACAGTGCATTATCACTGATCCTGCCTTTACTGTACAGCGATACCCTGCACACTGTATTATAACTGATCCTGCCTTTACCATACAGCAATACCCTGCACACTGCATTATAACAGATCCTGCCTTTACTGTACAGCGACACCCTGCACACTGCATTATAACAGTTCCTGCCTTTACTGTACAGCAATACCCTGCACACTGCATTATCACTGATCCTACCATGATCATACAGCAATACCCTGCACACTGCATTATCACTGATCCTGCCTTTACCATACAGCAATACCCTGCACACTACATTATCACTGATCCTACCTTTACTGTACAGCTATACCCTGCACACTGCATTATAACAGATCCTGCCTTTACTGTACAGCACTAACCTGCACACTGCACTATCACTTATCCTACCTTTACTGTACAGCTATACCCTGCACACTGCATTATAAAAAATCCTGCCTTTACTGTAAGGCAATACCCTGCACACTGCATTATCACTGATCCTGCCTTTACTGTACAGCGATACTCTGCACACTGCATTATCACTGATCCTGCCTTTACCGTACAGCGATACCCTGCACACTGCATTATCACTGATCCTGCCTTTACTGTACAGCAATACCCTGCACACTGCATTATCACTGATCCTGCTTTTACTGTACAGCAATACCCTGCACACTGCATTATCACTGATCCTGCCTTTATCATATAGTGATACACTGCACACTGCATTATCACTGATCCTACCATTACCATACAGCAATACCCTGCACACTGCATTATCACTGATCCTACCATTACCATACAGCCATACCCTGCACACTGCATTATCACTGATCCTACCATTACCATACAGCGATACCCTGCACACTGCATTATCACTGATCCTACCATTACCATACAGCGACACCCTGCACACTGCATTATCACTGATCCTGCCTTTACTGTACAGCAAAACACTGCACACTGCATTATCACTGATCCTGCCTTTACTGTACAGCGATACCCTGCACACTGCATTATAACAGATCCTGCCTTTACTGTACAGCGATACCCAGCACACTGCATTATCACTGATCCTGCCTTTACCGTACAGCACTACCCTGCACACTGCATTATAACTGATCCTGCATTTACGTTTAGTGTACAGCAATAACCTGCACACTGCATTATCACTGATCCTGCCTTTACTATACAGCGATACCCTGCACAGTGCATTATCACTGATCCTGCCTTTACTGTACAGCGATACCCTGCACACTGTATTATAACTGATCCTGCCTTTACCATACAGCAATACCCTGCACACTGCATTATCACTGATCCTGCTTTTACCGTACAGTGATACCCTGCACACTGCATTATCACTGATCCTGCCTTTACCATACAGCAATACCCTGCAAACTGCATTATAACAGATCCTGCCTTTACTGTACAGCGATACCCTGCACACTGCATTATCACTGATCCTGCCTTTACCGTACAGTGATACCCTGCACACTGCATTATAACAGATCCTGCCTTTACTGTACAGCAATACCCTGCACACTGTATTATAACAGATCCTTCCTTTACTGTACAGCGATACCCTGCACACTGCATTATCACTGATCCTGCCTTTACCGTACAGTGATACCCTGCACACTGCATTATAACTGATCCTGCGTTTAGTGTACAGCAATACCCTGCACACTGTATTATCACTGATCCTGCCTTTACCATACAGTGATACCCTGCACACTGCATTATCACTGATGCTGCCTTTACCATACAGCAATACCCTGCACACTGCATTATAACAGATCCTGCCTTTACTGTACAGATATACCAAGCACACTGCATTATCACTGATCCTGCCTTTACCGTACAGCACTACTCTGCACACTGCATTATTACAGATCCTGCCTTTACTGTACAGCAATACCCTGCACACTGCATTATCACTGATCCTGCCTTTACCGTACAGTGATACCCTGCACACTGCATTATCACTGATGCTGCCTTTACCATACAGCAATACCCTGCACACTGCATTATAACAGATCCTGCCTTTACTGTACAGCGATACCCAGCACACTGCATTATCACTGATCCTGCTTTTACCGTACAGCACTACTCTGCACACTGCATTATAACAGATCCTGCCTTTACTGTACAGCAATACCCTGCACACTGCATTATCACTGATCCTGCCTTTACTGTACAGCGATACCCTGCACACTGCATTATAACAGATCCTGCCTTTACTGTACAGCTATACCCTGCACACTGCATTATCACTGATCCTGCCTTTACTGTACAACGATACCCTGCACACTGCATTATCACTGATCCCTACTTTACTATATAGCAATACCCTGCACACTGCATTATAACAGATCCTGCCTTTACCGTACAGCAATACCCTGCACACTGCATTATCACTGATCCTGCCTTTACTGTACAGCAATACCCTGCACACTGCATTATCACTGATCCTGCCTTTACCATACAGCAATACCCTGCACACTGCATTATAACAGATCCTGCCTTTGCTGTACAGCTATACCCTGCACACTGCATTATCACTGATCCTACCTTTACTGTACAGCAATACACTGCACACTGCATTATAACAGATCCTGCCTTTACTGTACCGCGATACCCTGCACACTGCATTATCACTGATCCCGCCTTTACCATACAGCGATACCCTGTACACTGCATTATCACTGATCCTGCCTTTACTGTACAGCTATACACTGCACACTGCATTATAGCAGATCCTGCCTTTACTGTACCGCAATAACCCTGCACACTGGATTATAACAGATCCTTCCTTTACCATACAGCGATACCCAACACACTGCATTATAACAGATCCTGCCTTTACTGTACAGCAATACCCTGCACACTGCATTACCACTGATCCCGCCTTTACTGTACAGCGATACCCTGCACACTGCATTATCACTTATCCTGTCTTTACTGTACAGCAATACACTGCATTATAACAGATCCTGCCTTTACTGTACCGCGATACCCTGCACACTGCATTATCACTGATCCCTCCTTTACGATATAGCAATACCCTGCACACTGCATTATAACAGATCCTGCCTTTACTGTAAGGCAATACCCTGCACACTGCATTATCACTGATCCTGCCTTTACTGTACAGCAATACCCTGCACACTGCATTATCACTGATCCTGCCTTTATCATACAGTGATACCCTGCACACTGCATTATCACTGATCCTGCCTTTATCATACAGCAATACCCTGCACACTGCATTATCACTGATCCTGCCTTTACTGTACAGCGATACCCTGCACACTGCATTATCACTGATCCTGCCTTTACTGTACAGCAATACCCTGCACACTGCATTATAACTGATCCTGCTTTTACTGTACAGCAATACCCTGCACACTGCATTATCACTGATCCTGCTTTTACTGTACAGCAATACCCTGCACACTGTATTATAACAGATCCTTCCTTTACTGTACAGCGATACCCTGCACACTGCATTATCACTGATCCTGCCTTTACCGTACAGTGATACCCTGCACACTGCATTATAACTGATCCTGCGTTTAGTGTACAGCAATACCCTGCACACTGTATTATCACTGATCCTGCCTTTACCGTACAGTGATACCCTGCACACTGCATTATCACTGATGCTGCCTTTACCATACAGCAATACCCTGCACACTGCATTATAACAGATCCTGCCTTTACTGTACAGATATACCCAGCACACTGCATTATCACTGATCCTGCCTTTACCGTACAGCACTACTCTGCACACTGCATTATTACAGATCCTGCCTTTACTGTACAGCAATACCCTGCACACTGCATTATCACTGATCCTGCCTTTACCGTACAGTGATACCCTGCACACTGCATTATCACTGATGCTGCCTTTACCATACAGCAATACCCTGCACACTGCATTATAACAGATCCTGCCTTTACTGTACAGCGATACCCAGCACACTGCATTATCACTGATCCTGCTTTTACCGTACAGCACTACTCTGCACACTGCATTATCACTGATCCTGCCTTTACCATACAGCAATACCCTGCACACTGCATTATCACTGATCCTGCCTTTACTGTACAGCGATACCCTGCACACTGCATTATCACTGATCCTGCCTTTACTGTACAGCAATACCCTGCACACTGCATTATAACTGATCCTGCTTTTACTGTACAGCAATACCCTGCACACTGCATTATCACTGATCCTGCTTTTACTGTACAGCAATACCCTGCACACTGCATTATCACTGATCCTGCCTTTACCGTACAGCGATACCCTGCACACTGCATTATCACTGATCCTGCTTTTACCGTACAGCGATACCCTACACACTGCATTATCACTGATCCTGCCTTTACCATACAGCAATACCCTGCACACTGCATTATAACAGATCCTTCCTTTACTGTACAGCAATACCCTGCACACTGCATTATAACAGATCCTGCCTTTACTGTACAGCAATACCCTGCACACTGCATTATCACTGATCCTGCTTTTACTGTACAGCAATACCTTGCACACTGCATTATCACTGATCCTGCCTTTACCGTACAGCGATACCCTGCACACTGCATTATCACTGATCCTGCCTTTACCGTACAGCGATACCCTACACACTGCATTATCACTGATCCTGCCTTTACCATACAGCAATACCCTGCACACTGTATTATAACAGATCCTGCCTTTACTGTACAGCGACACCCTGCACACTACATTATAACAGTTCCTGCCTTTACTGTACAGCAATACCCTGCACACTGCATTATCACTGATCCTACCATGATCATACAGCAATACCCTGCACACTGCATTATCACTGATCCTGCCTTTACCATACAGCAATACCCTGCACACTACATTATCACTGATCCTACCTTTACTGTACAGCTATACCCTGCACACTGCATTATAATAGATCCTGCCTTTACTGTACAGCACTACCCTGCACACTGCATTATCACTTATCCTACCTTTACTGTACAGCTATACCCTGCACACTGCATTATAACAAATCCTGCCTTTACTGTAAGGCAATACCCTGCACACTGCATTATCACTGATCCTGCCTTTACTGTACAGCGATACCCTGCACACTGCATTATCACTGATCCTGCCTTTACCGTACAGCGATACCCTGCACACTGCATTATCACTGATCCTGCCTTTACTGTATAGCAATACCCTGCACACTGCATTATCACTGATCCTGCTTTTACTGTACAGCAATACCCTGCACACTGCATTATCACTGATCCTGCCTTTATCATATAGTGATACACTGCACACTGCATTATCACTGATCCTACCATTACCATACAGCAATACCCTGCACACTGCATTATCACTGATCCTACCATTACCATACAGCCATACCCTGCACACTGCATTATCACTGATCCTACCATTACCATACAGCGATAACCTGCACACTGCATTATCACTGATCCTACCATTACCATACAGCGACACCCTGCACACTGCATTATCACTGATCCTGCCTTTACTGTACAGCAAAACACTGCACACTGCATTATCACTTATCCTACCTTTACTGTACAGCTATACCCTGCACACTGCATTATAACAAATCCTGCCTTTACTGTAAGGCAATACCCTGCACACTGCATTATCACTGATCCTGCCTTTACTGTACAGCGATACCCTGCACACTGCATTATCACTGATCCTGCCTTTACCGTACAGCGATACCCTGCACACTGCATTATCACTGATCCTGCCTTTACTGTACAGCAATACCCTGCACACTGCATTATCACTGATCCTGCTTTTACTGTACAGCAATACCCTGCACACTGCATTATCACTGATCCTGCCTTTATCATATAGTGATACACTGCACACTGCATTATCACTGATCCTACCATTACCATACAGCAATACCCTGCACACTGCATTATCACTGATCCTACCATTACCATACAGCCATACCCTGCACACTGCATTATCACTGATCCTACCATTACCATACAGCGATAACCTGCACACTGCATTATCACTGATCCTACCATTACCATACAGCGACACCCTGCACACTGCATTATCACTGATCCTGCCTTTACTGTACAGCAAAACACTGCACACTGCATTATCACTGTTCCTGCTTTTACTGTACAGCGATACCCTGCACACTGCATTATAATAGATCCTGCCTTTACTGTACAGCGATACCCAGCAGACTGCATTATCACTGATCCTGCCTTTACCGTACAGCACTACCCTGCACACTGCATTATAACTGATCCTGCATTTACGTTTAGTGTACAGCAATACCCTGCACACTGCATTATCACTGATCCTGCCTTTACTGTACAGCGATACCCTGCACAGTGCATTATCACTGATCCTGCCTTTACTGTACAGCGATACCCTGCACACTGTATTATAACTGATCCTGCCTTTAACATACAGCAATACCCTGCACACTGCATTTTAACAGATCCTGCCTTTACTGTACAGCGACACCCTGCACACTGCATTATAACAGTTCCTGCCTTTACTGTACAGCAATACCCTGCACACTGCATTATCACTGATCCTACCATGATCATACAGCAATACCCTGCACACTACATTATCACTGATCCTACCTTTACTGTACAGCTATACCCTGCACACTGCATTATAACAGATCCTGCCTTTACTGTACAGCACTACCCTGCACACTGCATTATCACTTATCCTACCTTTACTGTACAGCTATACCCTGCACACTGCATTATAACAAATCCTGCCTTTACTGTAAGGCAATACCCTGCACACTGCATTATCACTGATCCTGCCTTTACTGTACAGCGATACCCTGCACACTGCATTATCACTGATCCTGCCTTTACCGTACTGCGATACCCTGCACAGTGCATTATCACTGATCCTGCCTTTACTGTACAGCAATACTCTGCACACTGCATTATCACTGATCCTGCTTTTAATGTACAGCAAAACCCTGCACACTGCATTATCACTGATCCTGCCTTTATAATATAGTGATACACTGCACACTGCATTATCACTGATCCTACCATTACCATACAGCAATACCCTGCACACTGCATTATCACTGATCCTACCATTACCATACAGCCATACCCTGCACACTGCATTATCACTGATCCTACCATTACCTTACAGCGATACCCTGCACACTGCATTATCACTGATCCTACCATTACTATACAGCGACACCCTGCACACTGCATTATCACTGATCCTGCTTTTACTGTACAGCAAAACACTGCACACTGCATTATTACTGATCCTGCCTTTACTGTACAGCGATACCCTGCACACTGCATTATAACAGATCCTGCCTTTACTGTACAGCGATACCCAGCACACTGCATTATCACTGATCCTGCCTTTACCGTACAGCACTACCCTGCACACTGCATTATAACTGATCCTGCATTTACGTTTAGTGTACAGCAATACCCTGCACACTGCATTATCACTGATCCTGCCTTTACTGTACAGCGATACCCTGCACAGTGCATTATCACTGATCCTGCCTTTACTGTACAGCGATACCCTGCACTCTGTATTATAACTGATCCTGCCTTTACCATACAGCAGTACCCTGCACACTGCATTATTACTGATCCTGCCTTTACCGTACAGTGATACCCTGCACACTGCATTATCACTGATCCTGCCTTTACCATACAGCAATACCCTGCAAACTGCATTATAACAGATCCTGCCTTTACTGTACAGCGATACCCTGCACACTGCATTATCACTGATCCTGCCTTTACCGTACAGTGATACCCTGCACACTGCATTCTAACAGATCCTGTCTTTACTGTACAGCAATACCCTGCACACTGTATTATAACAGATCCTTCCTTTACTGTACAGCGATACCCTGCACACTGCATTATCACTGATCCTGCCTTTACCGTACAGTGATACCCTGCACACTGCATTATCACTGATGCTGCCTTTACCATACAGCAATACCCTGCACACTGCATTATAACAGATCCTGCCTTTACTGTACAGCGATACCCAGCACACTGCATTATCACTGATCCTGCCTTTACCGTACAGCACTACCCTGCACACTGCATTATAACTGATCCTACGTTTAGTGTACAGCAATACCCTGCACACTGCATTATCACAGATCCTGCCTTTACCATACAGCAATACCCTGCACACTGCATTATCACTGATGCTGCCTTTACCATACAGCAATACCCTGCACACTGTATTATAACTGATCCTGCCTTTACCATACAGCAATACCCTGCACACTGCATTATCACTGATGCTGCCTTTACCATACAGCAATACCCTGCACACTGCATTATAACAGATCCTGGCTTTACTGTACAGTGATACCCAGCACACTGCATTATCACTGATCCTGCCTTTTCCGTACAGCACTACCCTGCACACTGCATTATAACTGATCCTGCGTTTAGTGTACAGCAATACACTGCACACTGCATTATCACAGATCCTGCCTTTACCGTACATCACTACCCTGCACACTGCATTATAACAGATCCTGCCTTTACTGTACAGCGATACTTAGCACACTGCATTGTCACTGATCCTGCCTTTGCCGCACAGCACTACCCTGCACACTGCATTATAACTGATCCTGCCTTTACTGTACAGCAATACCCTGCACACTGCATTATCAAAGATCCTGCCTTTACTATACAGCGATACCCTGCACACTGCATTATAACAGATCCTGCCTTTACTGTACAGCAATACCCTGCACACTGTATTATAACTGATCCTGCCTTTACCATACAGCAATACCCTGCACACTGCATTATCACTGATGCTGCCTTTACCATACAGCGATACCCTGCACACTGCATTATAACAGATCCTGCCTTTACCGTACAGCAATACCCTGCACACTGCATTATCACTGATCCTGCCTTTACTGTACAGAAATACACTGCACACTGCATTATCACTGATCCTGCCTTTACTGAACAGCAATACCCTGCACACTGCATTATAACAGATCCTGCCTTTACTGTACAGCAATACCCTGCACACTGCATTATCACTGATCCCGCCTTTACCGTACAGCGATACCCTGCACACTGCATTATCACTGATCCCTCCTTTACTATATAGCAATACCCTGCACACTGCATTATAACAGATCCTGCCTTTACCGTACAGCAATACCCTGCACACTGCATTATCACTGATCCTTCCTTTACTGTACAGCAATACACTGCACACTGCATTATCACTGATCCTGCCTTTACTAAACAGCAATACCCTGCACACTGCATTATAACAGATCCTGCCTTTACTGTACAGCAATACCCTGCACACTGCATTATCACTGATCCTGCCTTTACCGTACAGCACTACCCTGCACACTGCATTATAACTGATCCTGCATTTACGTTTAGTGTACAGCAATACCCTGCACACTGCATTATCACTGATCCTGCCTTTACTGTACAGCGATACCCTGCACACTGCATTATCACTGATCCTGCCTTTACTGTACAGCAATACCCTGCACACTGCATTATCACTGATCCTGCCTTTACCGTACAGTGATACCCTGCACACTGCATTATCACTGATCCTGCCTTTACTGTACAGCAATACCCTGCACACTGCATTATCACTGATCCTAGCATTACCATACAGCAATACCCTGCACACTGCATTATCACTGATCCTACCATTACCATACAGCCATACCCTGCACACTGCATTATCACTGATCCTACCATTACCATACAGCGATACCCTGCACACTGCATTATCACTGATCCTACCATTACCATACAGCGACACCCTGCACACTGCATTATCACTGATCCTGCCTTTACTGTACAGCAAAACACTGCACACTGCATTATCACTGATCCTGAATTTACTATACAGCGATACCCTGCACACTGCATTATAATAGATCCTGCCTTTACCGTACAGCGATACCCAGCACACTGCATTATCACTGATCCTGCCTTTACCGTACAGCACTACCCTGCACACTGCATTATAACTGATCCTGCATTTACATTTAGTGTACAGCAATACCCTGCACACTGCATTATCACTGATCCTGCCTTTACTGTACAGCGATACCCTGCACAGTGCATTATCACTGATCCTGCCTTTACTGTACAGCGATACCCTGCACACTGTATTATAACTGATCCTGCCTTTACCATACAGCAATACCCTGCACACTGCATTATAACAGTTCCTGCCTTTACTGTACAGCAATACCCTGCACACTGCATTATCACTGATCCTACCATGATCATACAGCAATACCCTGCACACTGCATTATCACTGATCCTGCCTTTACCATACAGCAATACCCTGCACACTACATTATCACTGATCCTACCTTTACTGTACAGCTATACCCTGCACACTGCATTATAACAGATCCTGCCTTTACTGTACAGCACTACCCTGCACACTGCACTATCACTTATCCTACCTTTACTGTACAGCTATACCCTGCACACTGCATTATAACAAATCCTGCCTTTACTGTAAGGCAATACCCTGCACACTGCATTATCACTGATCCTGCCTTTACTGTACAGCGATACTCTGCACACTGCATTATCACTGATCCTGCCTTTACCGTACAGCGATACCCTGCATACTGCATTATAACTGATCCTGCCTTTACTGTACAGCAATACCCTGCACACTGCATTATCACTGATCCTGCTTTTACTGTACAGCAATACCCTGCACACTGCATTATCACTGATCCTGCCTTTATCATATAGTGATACACTGCACACTGCATTATCACTGATCCTACCATTACCATACAGCAATACCCTGCACACTGCATTATCACTGATCCTACCATTACCATACAGCCATACCCTGCACACTGCATTATCACTGATCCTACCATTACCATACAGCGATACCCTGCACACTGCATTATCACTGATCCTACCATTACCATACAGCGACACCCTGCACACTGCATTATCACTGATCCTGCCTTTACTGTACAGCAAAACACTGCACACTGCATTATCACTGATCCTGCCTTTACTGTACAGCGATACCCTGCACACTGCATTATAACAGATCCTGCCTTTACTGTACAGCGATACCCAGCACACTGCATTATCACTGATCTTGCCTTTACCGTACAGCACTACCCTGCACACTGCATTATAACTGATCCTGCATTTACGTTTAGTGTACAGCAATACCCTGCACACTGCATTATCACTGATCCTGCCTTTACTATACAGCGATACCCTGCACAGTGCATTATCACTGATCCTGCCTTTACTGTACAGCGATACCCTGCACACTGTATTATAACTGATCCTGCCTTTACCATACAGCAATACCCTGCACACTGCATTATCACTGATCCTGCCTTTACCGTACAGTGATACCCTGCACACTGCATTATCACTGATCCTGCCTTTACCATACAGCAATACCCTGCAAACTGCATTATAACAGATCCTGCCTTTACTGTACAGCGATACCCTGCACACTGCATTATCACTGATCCTGCCTTTACCGTACAGTGATACCCTGCACACTGCATTATAACAGATCCTGCCTTTACTGTACAGCAATACCCTGCACACTGTATTATAACAGATCCTTCCTTTACTGTACAGCGATACCCTGCACACTGCATTATCACTGATCCTGCCTTTACCGTACAGTGATACCCTGCACACTGCATTATCACTGATGCTGCCTTTACCATACAGCAATACCCTGCACACTGCATTATAACAGATCCTGCCATTACTGTACAGCGATACCCAGCACACTGCATTATCACTGATCCTGCCTTTACCGTACAGCACTACCCTGCACACTGCATTATAACTGATCCTGCGTTTAGTGTACAGCAATACCCTGCACACTGCATTATCACAGATCCTGCCTTTACCATACAGCAATACCCTGCACACTGCATTATCACTGATGCTGCCTTTACCATACAGCAATACCCTGCACACTGTATTATAACTGATCCTGCCTTTACCATACAGCAATACCCTGCACACTGCATTATCACTGATGCTGCCTTTACCATACAGCAATACCCTGCACACTGCATTATAACAGAGCCTGCCTTTACTGTACAGTGATACCCAGCACACTGCATTATCACTGACCCTGCCTTTACCGTACAGCACTACCCTGCACACTGCATTATAACTGATCCTGCGTTTAGTGTACAGCAATACCCTGCACACTGCATTATCACAGATCCTGCCTTTACCGTACATCACTACCCTGCACACTGCATTATAACAGATCCTGCCTTTACTGTACAGCGATACTTAGCACACTGCATTGTCACTGATCCTGCCTTTGCCGCACAGCACTACCCTGCACACTGCATTATAACTGATCCTGCCTTTACTGTACAGCAATACCCTGCACACTGCATTATCAAAGATCCTGCCTTTACTATACAGCGATACCCTGCACACTGCATTATAACAGATCCTGCCTTTACTGTACAGCAATACCCTGCACACTGTATTATAACTGATCCTGCCTTTACCATACAGCAATACCCTGCACACTGCATTATCACTGATGCTGCCTTACCATACAGCGATACCCTGCACACTGCATTATAACAGATCCTGCCTTTACCGTACAGCAATACCCTGCACACTGCATTATCACTGATCCTGCCTTTACTGTACAGAAATACACTGCACACTGCATTATCACTGATCCTGCCTTTACTGAACAGCAATACCCTGCACGCTGCATTATAACAGATCCTGTCTTTACTGTACAGCAATACTCTGCACACTGCATTATCACTGATCCTGCCTTTACCGTACAGTGATACCCTGCACACTGCATTATCACTGATGCTGCCTTTACCATACAGCAATACCCTGCACACTGCATTATAACAGATCCTGCCATTACTGTACAGCGATACCCAGCACACTGCATTATCACTGATCCTGCCTTTACCGTACAGCACTACCCTGCACACTGCATTATAACTGATCCTGCGTTTAGTGTACAGCAATACCCTGCACACTGCATTATCACAGATCCTGCCTTTACCATACAGCAATACCCTGCACACTGCATTATCACTGATGCTGCCTTTACCATACAGCAATACCCTGCACACTGTATTATAACTGATCCTGCCTTTACCATACAGCAATACCCTGCACACTGCATTATCACTGATGCTGCCTTTACCATACAGCAATACCCTGCACACTGCATTATAACAGAGCCTGCCTTTACTGTACAGTGATACCCAGCACACTGCATTATCACTGACCCTGCCTTTACCGTACAGCACTACCCTGCACACTGCATTATAACTGATCCTGCGTTTAGTGTACAGCAATACCCTGCACACTGCATTATCACAGATCCTGCCTTTACCGTACATCACTACCCTGCACACTGCATTATAACAGATCCTGCCTTTACTGTACAGCGATACTTAGCACACTGCATTGTCACTGATCCTGCCTTTGCCGCACAGCACTACCCTGCACACTGCATTATAACTGATCCTGCCTTTACTGTACAGCAATACCCTGCACACTGCATTATCAAAGATCCTGCCTTTACTATACAGCGATACCCTGCACACTGCATTATAACAGATCCTGCCTTTACTGTACAGCAATACCCTGCACACTGTATTATAACTGATCCTGCCTTTACCATACAGCAATACCCTGCACACTGCATTATCACTGATGCTGCCTTACCATACAGCGATACCCTGCACACTGCATTATAACAGATCCTGCCTTTACCGTACAGCAATACCCTGCACACTGCATTATCACTGATCCTGCCTTTACTGTACAGAAATACACTGCACACTGCATTATCACTGATCCTGCCTTTACTGAACAGCAATACCCTGCACACTGCATTATAACAGATCCTGTCTTTACTGTACAGCAATACCTTGCACACTGCATTATCACTGATCCCGCCTTTACCGTACAGCGATACCCTGCACACTGCATTATCACTTATCCTGTCTTTACTGTACAGCAATACCCTGCACACTGCATTATAACAGATCCTGCCTTTACTGTACAGCGATACCCTGCACACTGCATTATCACTGATCCCTCCTTTACTATATAGCAATACCCTGCACACTGCATTATAACAGATCCTGCCTTTACCGTACAGCAATACCCTGCACACTGCATTATCACTGATCCTTCCTTTACTGTACAGCAATACACTGCACACTGCATTATCACTGATCCTGCCTTTACTGAACAGCAATACCCTGCACACTGCATTATAACAGATCCTGCCTTTACTGTACAGCAATACCCTGCACACTGCATTATAACAGATCCTGCCTTTACTGTACAGCAATAGCCTGCACACTGCATTATCACTGATCCTGCCTTTACTGTACAGCGATACCCTGCACACTGCATTATAACAGATCCTGCCTTTACTGTACAGCAATACCCTGCACACTGCATTATCACTGATCCTGCCTTTACCGTACAGTGATACCCTGCACACTGCATTATCACTGATGCTGCCTTTACCATACAGCAATACCCTGCAAACTGCATTATAACAGATCCTGCCTTTACTGTACAGCGATACCCTGCACACTGCATTATAACTGATCCTGCCTTTACCGTACAGTGAAACCCTGCACACTCATTATAACAGATCCTGCCTTTACTGTACAGCAATACCCTGCACACTGTATTATAACAGATCCTTCCTTTACTGTACAGCAATACCCTGCACACTGCATTATCACTGAGCCTGCCTTTACCGTACAGTGATACCCTGCACACTGCATTATCACTGATGCTGCCCTTTACCATACAGCAATACCCTGCACACTGCATTACAACAGATCCTGCCTTTACTGTACAGCAATACCCTGCACACTGCATTATCACTGATCCTGCCTTTACTGTACAGCGATACCCTGCACACTGCATTATCACTGATCCCTCCTTTACTATATAGCAATACCCTGCACACTGCATTATAACAGATCCTGCCTTTACCGTACAGCAATACCCTGCACACTGCATTATCACTGATCCTGCCTTTACTGTACAGCAATACACTGCACGCTGCATTATCACTGATCCTGCCTTTACTGTACAGCAATACCCTGCACACTGCATTATAACAGATCCTGCCTTTACTGTACAGCAATACCCTGCACACTGCATTATAACTGATCCTGCCTTTACTGTACAGCAATACCCTGCACACTGCATTATCACTGATCCTGCCTTGACTGTACAGCAATACCCTGCACTATCACTGATCCTGCCTTTACTGTACAGCTATACCCTGCACACTGTATTATAACAGATCCTGCCTTTACTGTACAGCAATACCCTGCACACTGCATTATCATTGATTCTGCCTTTACCGTACAGTGATACCCTGCACACTGCATTATCACTGATGCTGCCTTTACCGTACAGCAATACCCTACAAACTGCATTATAACAGATCCTGCCTTTACTGTACAGCGATACCCTCCACACTGCATTATCACTGATCCTGCCTTTACTGTACAGCAATACCCTGCACACTGTATTATAACAGATCCTTCTTTTAATGTACAGCAATACCCTGCACACTGCATTATCACTGATCCTGCCTTTACTGTACAGTGATACCCTGCACACTGCATTATCACTGATGCTGCCTTTACCACACAGCAATACCCTGCACACTGCATTATAACAGATCCTGCCTTTACTGTACAGCGATACCCTGCACACTGCATTATCACTGATCCTGCCTTTACTGTACAGCAATACCCTGCACACTGCATTATCACTGATCCTGCCTTTACTGTACAGCGATACCCTGCACACTGCATTATAACAGATCCTGCCTTTACCGTACAGCGATACCCTGCATACTGCATTATCACTGATCCTGCCTTTACTGTACAGCAATACCCTGCACACTGCATTATCACTGATCCTGCTTTTACTGTACAGCAATACCCTGCACACTGCATTATCACTGATCCTGCCTTTATCATATAGTGATACACTGCACACTGCATTATCACTGATCCTACCATTACCATACAGCAATACCCTGCACACTGCATTATCACTGATCCTACCATTACCATACAGCCATACCCTGCACACTGCATTATCACTGATCCTACCATTACCATACAGCGATACCCTGCACACTGCATTATCACTGATCCTACCATTACCATACAGCGACACCCTGCACACTGCATTATCACTGATCCTGCCTTTACTGTACAGCAAAACACTGCACACTGCATTATCACTGATCCTGCCTTTACTGTACAGCGATACCCTGCACACTGCATTATAACAGATCCTGCCTTTACTGTACAGCGATACCCAGCACACTGCATTATCACTGATCTTGCCTTTACCGTACAGCACTACCCTGCACACTGCATTATAACTGATCCTGCATTTACGTTTAGTGTACAGCAATACCCTGCACACTGCATTATCACTGATCCTGCCTTTACTATACAGCGATACCCTGCACAGTGCATTATCACTGATCCTGCCTTTACTGTACAGCGATACCCTGCACACTGTATTATAACTGATCCTGCCTTTACCATACAGCAATACCCTGCACACTGCATTATCACTGATCCTGCCTTTACCGTACAGTGATACCCTGCACACTGCATTATCACTGATCCTGCCTTTACCATACAGCAATACCCTGCAAACTGCATTATAACAGATCCTGCCTTTACTGTACAGCGATACCCTGCACACTGCATTATCACTGATCCTGCCTTTACCGTACAGTGATACCCTGCACACTGCATTATAACAGATCCTGCCTTTACTGTACAGCAATACCCTGCACACTGTATTATAACAGATCCTTCCTTTACTGTACAGCGATACCCTGCACACTGCATTATCACTGATCCTGCCTTTACCGTACAGTGATACCCTGCACACTGCATTATCACTGATGCTGCCTTTACCATACAGCAATACCCTGCACACTGCATTATAACAGATCCTGCCATTACTGTACAGCGATACCCAGCACACTGCATTATCACTGATCCTGCCTTTACCGTACAGCACTACCCTGCACACTGCATTATAACTGATCCTGCGTTTAGTGTACAGCAATACCCTGCACACTGCATTATCACAGATCCTGCCTTTACCATACAGCAATACCCTGCACACTGCATTATCACTGATGCTGCCTTTACCATACAGCAATACCCTGCACACTGTATTATAACTGATCCTGCCTTTACCATACAGCAATACCCTGCACACTGCATTATCACTGATGCTGCCTTTACCATACAGCAATACCCTGCACACTGCATTATAACAGAGCCTGCCTTTTCTGTACAGTGATACCCAGCACACTGCATTATCACTGACCCTGCCTTTACCGTACAGCACTACCCTGCACACTGCATTATAACTGATCCTGCGTTTAGTGTACAGCAATACCCTGCACACTGCATTATCACAGATCCTGCCTTTACCGTACATCACTACCCTGCACACTGCATTATAACAGATCCTGCCTTTACTGTACAGCGATACTTAGCACACTGCATTGTCACTGATCCTGCCTTTGCCGCACAGCACTACCCTGCACACTGCATTATAACTGATCCTGCCTTTACTGTACAGCAATACCCTGCACACTGCATTATCAAAGATCCTGCCTTTACTATACAGCGATACCCTGCACACTGCATTATAACAGATCCTGCCTTTACTGTACAGCAATACCCTGCACACTGTATTATAACTGATCCTGCCTTTACCATACAGCAATACCCTGCACACTGCATTATCACTGATGCTGCCTTACCATACAGCGATACCCTGCACACTGCATTATAACAGATCCTGCCTTTACCGTACAGCAATACCCTGCACACTGCATTATCACTGATCCTGCCTTTACTGTACAGAAATACACTGCACACTGCATTATCACTGATCCTGCCTTTACTGAACAGCAATACCCTGCACGCTGCATTATAACAGATCCTGTCTTTACTGTACAGCAATACCCTGCACACTGCATTATCACTGATCCTGCCTTTACCGTACAGTGATACCCTGCACACTGCATTATCACTGATGCTGCCTTTACCATACAGCAATACCCTGCACACTGCATTATAACAGATCCTGCCATTACTGTACAGCGATACCCAGCACACTGCATTATCACTGATCCTGCCTTTACCGTACAGCACTACCCTGCACACTGCATTATAACTGATCCTGCGTTTAGTGTACAGCAATACCCTGCACACTGCATTATCACAGATCCTGCCTTTACCATACAGCAATACCCTGCACACTGCATTATCACTGATGCTGCCTTTACCATACAGCAATACCCTGCACACTGTATTATAACTGATCCTGCCTTTACCATACAGCAATACCCTGCACACTGCATTATCACTGATGCTGCCTTTACCATACAGCAATACCCTGCACACTGCATTATAACAGAGCCTGCCTTTACTGTACAGTGATACCCAGCACACTGCATTATCACTGACCCTGCCTTTACCGTACAGCACTACCCTGCACACTGCATTATAACTGATCCTGCGTTTAGTGTACAGCAATACCCTGCACACTGCATTATCACAGATCCTGCCTTTACCGTACATCACTACCCTGCACACTGCATTATAACAGATCCTGCCTTTACTGTACAGCGATACTTAGCACACTGCATTGTCACTGATCCTGCCTTTGCCGCACAGCACTACCCTGCACACTGCATTATAACTGATCCTGCCTTTACTGTACAGCAATACCCTGCACACTGCATTATCAAAGATCCTGCCTTTACTATACAGCGATACCCTGCACACTGCATTATAACAGATCCTGCCTTTACTGTACAGCAATACCCTGCACACTGTATTATAACTGATCCTGCCTTTACCATACAGCAATACCCTGCACACTGCATTATCACTGATGCTGCCTTACCATACAGCGATACCCTGCACACTGCATTATAACAGATCCTGCCTTTACCGTACAGCAATACCCTGCACACTGCATTATCACTGATCCTGCCTTTACTGTACAGAAATACACTGCACACTGCATTATCACTGATCCTGCCTTTACTGAACAGCAATACCCTGCACACTGCATTATAACAGATCCTGTCTTTACTGTACAGCAATACCCTGCACACTGCATTATCACTGATCCCGCCTTTACCGTACAGCGATACCCTGCACACTGCATTATCACTTATCCTGTCTTTACTGTACAGCAATACCCTGCACACTGCATTATAACAGATCCTGCCTTTACTGTACAGCGATACCCTGCACACTGCATTATCACTGATCCCTCCTTTACTATATAGCAATACCCTGCACACTGCATTATAACAGATCCTGCCTTTACCGTACAGCAATACCCTGCACACTGCATTATCACTGATCCTTCCTTTACTGTACAGCAATACACTGCACACTGCATTATCACTGATCCTGCCTTTACTGAACAGCAATACCCTGCACACTGCATTATAACAGATCCTGCCTTTACTGTACAGCAATACCCTGCACACTGCATTATAACAGATCCTGCCTTTACTGTACAGCAATAGCCTGCACACTGCATTATCACTGATCCTGCCTTTACTGTACAGCGATACCCTGCACACTGCATTATAACAGATCCTGCCTTTACTGTACAGCAATACCCTGCACACTGCATTATCACTGATCCTGCCTTTACCGTACAGTGATACCCTGCACACTGCATTATCACTGATGCTGCCTTTACCATACAGCAATACCCTGCAAACTGCATTATAACAGATCCTGCCTTTACTGTACAGCGATACCCTGCACACTGCATTATAACTGATCCTGCCTTTACCGTACAGTGAAACCCTGCACACTCATTATAACAGATCCTGCCTTTACTGTACAGCAATACCCTGCACACTGTATTATAACAGATCCTTCCTTTACTGTACAGCAATACCCTGCACACTGCATTATCACTGAGCCTGCCTTTACCGTACAGTGATACCCTGCACACTGCATTATCACTGATGCTGCCCTTTACCATACAGCAATACCCTGCACACTGCATTACAACAGATCCTGCCTTTACTGTACAGCAATACCCTGCACACTGCATTATCACTGATCCTGCCTTTACTGTACAGCGATACCCTGCACACTGCATTATCACTGATCCCTCCTTTACTATATAGCAATACCCTGCACACTGCATTATAACAGATCCTGCCTTTACCGTACAGCAATACCCTGCACACTGCATTATCACTGATCCTGCCTTTACTGTACAGCAATACACTGCACGCTGCATTATCACTGATCCTGCCTTTACTGTACAGCAATACCCTGCACACTGCATTATAACAGATCCTGCCTTTACTGTACAGCAATACCCTGCACACTGCATTATAACTGATCCTGCCTTTACTGTACAGCAATACCCTGCACACTGCATTATCACTGATCCTGCCTTGACTGTACAGCAATACCCTGCACTATCACTGATCCTGCCTTTACTGTACAGCTATACCCTGCACACTGTATTATAACAGATCCTGCCTTTACTGTACAGCAATACCCTGCACACTGCATTATCATTGATTCTGCCTTTACCGTACAGTGATACCCTGCACACTGCATTATCACTGATGCTGCCTTTACCGTACAGCAATACCCTACAAACTGCATTATAACAGATCCTGCCTTTACTGTACAGCGATACCCTCCACACTGCATTATCACTGATCCTGCCTTTACTGTACAGCAATACCCTGCACACTGTATTATAACAGATCCTTCTTTTAATGTACAGCAATACCCTGCACACTGCATTATCACTGATCCTGCCTTTACTGTACAGTGATACCCTGCACACTGCATTATCACTGATGCTGCCTTTACCACACAGCAATACCCTGCACACTGCATTATAACAGATCCTGCCTTTACTGTACAGCGATACCCTGCACACTGCATTATCACTGATCCTGCCTTTACTGTACAGCAATACCCTGCACACTGCATTATCACTGATCCTGCCTTTACTGTACAGCGATACCCTGCACACTGCATTATAACAGATCCTGCCTTTACTGTACAGCGATACCCAGCACACTGCATTATCACTGATCTTGCCTTTACCGTACAGCACTACCCTGCACACTGCATTATAACTGATCCTGCATTTACGTTTAGTGTACAGCAATACCCTGCACACTGCATTATCACTGATCCTGCCTTTACTATACAGCGATACCCTGCACAGTGCATTATCACTGATCCTGCCTTTACTGTACAGCGATACCCTGCACACTGTATTATAACTGATCCTGCCTTTACCATACAGCAATACCCTGCACACTGCATTATCACTGATCCTGCCTTTACCGTACAGTGATACCCTGCACACTGCATTATCACTGATCCTGCCTTTACCATACAGCAATACCCTGCAAACTGCATTATAACAGATCCTGCCTTTACTGTACAGCGATACCCTGCACACTGCATTATCACTGATCCTGCCTTTACCGTACAGTGATACCCTGCACACTGCATTATAACAGATCCTGCCTTTACTGTACAGCAATACCCTGCACACTGTATTATAACAGATCCTTCCTTTACTGTACAGCGATACCCTGCACACTGCATTATCACTGATCCTGCCTTTACCGTACAGTGATACCCTGCACACTGCATTATCACTGATGCTGCCTTTACCATACAGCAATACCCTGCACACTGCATTATAACAGATCCTGCCATTACTGTACAGCGATACCCAGCACACTGCATTATCACTGATCCTGCCTTTACCGTACAGCACTACCCTGCACACTGCATTATAACTGATCCTGCGTTTAGTGTACAGCAATACCCTGCACACTGCATTATCACAGATCCTGCCTTTACCATACAGCAATACCCTGCACACTGCATTATCACTGATGCTGCCTTTACCATACAGCAATACCCTGCACACTGTATTATAACTGATCCTGCCTTTACCATACAGCAATACCCTGCACACTGCATTATCACTGATGCTGCCTTTACCATACAGCAATACCCTGCACACTGCATTATAACAGAGCCTGCCTTTACTGTACAGTGATACCCAGCACACTGCATTATCACTGACCCTGCCTTTACCGTACAGCACTACCCTGCACATTGCATTATAACTGATCCTGCGTTTAGTGTACAGCAATACCCTGCACACTGCATTATCACAGATCCTGCCTTTACCGTACATCACTACCCTGCACACTGCATTATAACAGATCCTGCCTTTACTGTACAGCGATACTTAGCACACTGCATTGTCACTGATCCTGCCTTTGCCGCACAGCACTACCCTGCACACTGCATTATAACTGATCCTGCCTTTACTGTACAGCAATACCCTGCACACTGCATTATCAAAGATCCTGCCTTTACTATACAGCGATACCCTGCACACTGCATTATAACAGATCCTGCCTTTACTGTACAGCAATACCCTGCACACTGTATTATAACTGATCCTGCCTTTACCATACAGCAATACCCTGCACACTGCATTATCACTGATGCTGCCTTACCATACAGCGATACCCTGCACACTGCATTATAACAGATCCTGCCTTTACCGTACAGCAATACCCTGCACACTGCATTATCACTGATCCTGCCTTTACTGTACAGAAATACACTGCACACTGCATTATCACTGATCCTGCCTTTACTGAACAGCAATACCCTGCACACTGCATTATAACAGATCCTGTCTTTACTGTACAGCAATACCCTGCACACTGCATTATCACTGATCCCGCCTTTACCGTACAGCGATACCCTGCACACTGCATTATCACTTATCCTGTCTTTACTGTACAGCAATACCCTGCACACTGCATTATAACAGATCCTGCCTTTACTGTACAGCGATACCCTGCACACTGCATTATCACTGATCCCTCCTTTACTATATAGCAATACCCTGCACACTGCATTATAACAGATCCTGCCTTTACCGTACAGCAATACCCTGCACACTGCATTATCACTGATCCTTCCTTTACTGTACAGCAATACACTGCACACTGCATTATCACTGATCCTGCCTTTACTGAACAGCAATACCCTGCACACTGCATTATAACAGATCCTGCCTTTACTGTACAGCAATACCCTGCACACTGCATTATAACAGATCCTGCCTTTACTGTACAGCAATAGCCTGCACACTGCATTATCACTGATCCTGCCTTTACTGTACAGCGATACCCTGCACACTGCATTATAACAGATCCTGCCTTTACTGTACAGCAATACCCTGCACACTGCATTATCACTGATCCTGCCTTTACCGTACAGTGATACCCTGCACACTGCATTATCACTGATGCTGCCTTTACCATACAGCAATACCCTGCAAACTGCATTATAACAGATCCTGCCTTTACTGTACAGCAATACCCTGCACACTGCATTATCACTGATCCTGCCTTTACCGTACAGTGATACCCTGCACACTGCATTATCACTGATGCTGCCTTTACCATACAGCTATACCCTGCACACTGTATTATAACAGATCCTGCCTTTACTGTACAGCAATACCCTGCACACTGCATTATCATTGATTCTGCCTTTACCGTACAGTGATACCCTGCACACTGCATTATCACTGATGCTGCCTTTACCGTACAGCAATACCCTACAAACTGCATTATAACAGATCCTGCCTTTACTGTACAGCGATACCCTCCACACTGCATTATCACTGATCCTGCCTTTACTGTACAGCAATACCCTGCACACTGTATTATAACAGATCCTTCTTTTAATGTACAGCAATACCCTGCACACTGCATTATCACTGATCCTGCCTTTACTGTACAGTGATACCCTGCACACTGCATTATCACTGATGCTGCCTTTACCACACAGCAATACCCTGCACACTGCATTATAACAGATCCTGCCTTTACTGTACAGCGATACCCTGCACACTGCATTATCACTGATCCTGCCTTTACTGTACAGCAATACCCTGCACACTGCATTATCACTGATCCTGCCTTTACTGTACAGCGATACCCTGCACACTGCATTATAACAGATCCTGCCTTTACTGTACAGCGATACCCAGCACACTGCATTATCACTGATCTTGCCTTTACCGTACAGCACTACCCTGCACACTGCATTATAACTGATCCTGCATTTACGTTTAGTGTACAGCAATACCCTGCACACTGCATTATCACTGATCCTGCCTTTACTATACAGCGATACCCTGCACAGTGCATTATCACTGATCCTGCCTTTACTGTACAGCGATACCCTGCACACTGTATTATAACTGATCCTGCCTTTACCATACAGCAATACCCTGCACACTGCATTATCACTGATCCTGCCTTTACCGTACAGTGATACCCTGCACACTGCATTATCACTGATCCTGCCTTTACCATACAGCAATACCCTGCAAACTGCATTATAACAGATCCTGCCTTTACTGTACAGCGATACCCTGCACACTGCATTATCACTGATCCTGCCTTTACCGTACAGTGATACCCTGCACACTGCATTATAACAGATCCTGCCTTTACTGTACAGCAATACCCTGCACACTGTATTATAACAGATCCTTCCTTTACTGTACAGCGATACCCTGCACACTGCATTATCACTGATCCTGCCTTTACCGTACAGTGATACCCTGCACACTGCATTATCACTGATGCTGCCTTTACCATACAGCAATACCCTGCACACTGCATTATAACAGATCCTGCCATTACTGTACAGCGATACCCAGCACACTGCATTATCACTGATCCTGCCTTTACCGTACAGCACTACCCTGCACACTGCATTATAACTGATCCTGCGTTTAGTGTACAGCAATACCCTGCACACTGCATTATCACAGATCCTGCCTTTACCATACAGCAATACCCTGCACACTGCATTATCACTGATGCTGCCTTTACCATACAGCAATACCCTGCACACTGTATTATAACTGATCCTGCCTTTACCATACAGCAATACCCTGCACACTGCATTATCACTGATGCTGCCTTACCATACAGCGATACCCTGCACACTGCATTATAACAGATCCTGCCTTTACCGTACAGCAATACCCTGCACACTGCATTATCACTGATCCTGCCTTTACTGTACAGAAATACACTGCACACTGCATTATCACTGATCCTGCCTTTACTGAACAGCAATACCCTGCACACTGCATTATAACAGATCCTGTCTTTACTGTACAGCAATACCCTGCACACTGCATTATCACTGATCCCGCCTTTACCGTACAGCGATACCCTGCACACTGCATTATCACTTATCCTGTCTTTACTGTACAGCAATACCCTGCACACTGCATTATAACAGATCCTGCCTTTACTGTACAGCGATACCCTGCACACTGCATTATCACTGATCCCTCCTTTACTATATAGCAATACCCTGCACACTGCATTATAACAGATCCTGCATTTACCGTACAGCAATACCCTGCACACTGCATTATCACTGATCCTTCCTTTACTGTACAGCAATACACTGCACACTGCATTATCACTGATCCTGCCTTTACTGAACAGCAATACCCTGCACACTGCATTATAACAGATCCTGCCTTTACTGTACAGCAATACCCTGCACACTGCATTATAACAGATCCTGCCTTTACTGTACAGCAATAGCCTGCACACTGCATTATCACTGATCCTGCCTTTACTGTACAGCGATACCCTGCACACTGCATTATAACAGATCCTGCCTTTACTGTACAGCAATACCCTGCACACTGCATTATCACTGATCCTGCCTTTACCGTACAGTGATACCCTGCACACTGCATTATCACTGATGCTGCCTTTACCATACAGCAATACCCTGCAAACTGCATTATAACAGATCCTGCCTTTACTGTACAGCAATACCCTGCACACTGCATTATCACTGATCCTGCCTTTACCGTACAGTGATACCCTGCACACTGCATTATCACTGATGCTGCCTTTACCATACAGCTATACCCTGCACACTGTATTATAACAGATCCTGCCTTTACTGTACAGCAATACCCTGCACACTGCATTATCATTGATTCTGCCTTTACCGTACAGTGATACCCTGCACACTGCATTATCACTGATGCTGCCTTTACCGTACAGCAATACCCTACAAACTGCATTATAACAGATCCTGCCTTTACTGTACAGCGATACCCTCCACACTGCATTATCACTGATCCTGCCTTTACTGTACAGCAATACCCTGCACACTGTATTATAACAGATCCTTCTTTTAATGTACAGCAATACCCTGCACACTGCATTATCACTGATCCTGCCTTTACTGTACAGTGATACCCTGCACACTGCATTATCACTGATGCTGCCTTTACCACACAGCAATACCCTGCACACTGCATTATAACAGATCCTGCCTTTACTGTACAGCGATACCCTGCACACTGCATTATCACTGATCCTGCCTTTACTGTACAGCAATACCCTGCACACTGCATTATCACTGATCCTGCCTTTACTGTACAGCGATACCCTGCACACTGCATTATAACAGATCCTGCCTTTACTGTACAGCGATACCCAGCACACTGCATTATCACTGATCTTGCCTTTACCGTACAGCACTACCCTGCACACTGCATTATAACTGATCCTGCATTTACGTTTAGTGTACAGCAATACCCTGCACACTGCATTATCACTGATCCTGCCTTTACTATACAGCGATACCCTGCACAGTGCATTATCACTGATCCTGCCTTTACTGTACAGCGATACCCTGCACACTGTATTATAACTGATCCTGCCTTTACCATACAGCAATACCCTGCACACTGCATTATCACTGATCCTGCCTTTACCGTACAGTGATACCCTGCACACTGCATTATCACTGATCCTGCCTTTACCATACAGCAATACCCTGCAAACTGCATTATAACAGATCCTGCCTTTACTGTACAGCGATACCCTGCACACTGCATTATCACTGATCCTGCCTTTACCGTACAGTGATACCCTGCACACTGCATTATAACAGATCCTGCCTTTACTGTACAGCAATACCCTGCACACTGTATTATAACAGATCCTTCCTTTACTGTACAGCGATACCCTGCACACTGCATTATCACTGATCCTGCCTTTACCGTACAGTGATACCCTGCACACTGCATTATCACTGATGCTGCCTTTACCATACAGCAATACCCTGCACACTGCATTATAACAGATCCTGCCATTACTGTACAGCGATACCCAGCACACTGCATTATCACTGATCCTGCCTTTACCGTACAGCACTACCCTGCACACTGCATTATAACTGATCCTGCGTTTAGTGTACAGCAATACCCTGCACACTGCATTATCACAGATCCTGCCTTTACCATACAGCAATACCCTGCACACTGCATTATCACTGATGCTGCCTTTACCATACAGCAATACCCTGCACACTGTATTATAACTGATCCTGCCTTTACCATACAGCAATACCCTGCACACTGCATTATCACTGATGCTGCCTTTACCATACAGCAATACCCTGCACACTGCATTATAACAGAGCCTGCCTTTACTGTACAGTGATACCCAGCACACTGCATTATCACTGACCCTGCCTTTACCGTACAGCACTACCCTGCACACTGCATTATAACTGATCCTGCGTTTAGTGTACAGCAATACCCTGCACACTGCATTATCACAGATCCTGCCTTTACCGTACATCACTACCCTGCACACTGCATTATAACAGATCCTGCCTTTACTGTACAGCGATACTTAGCACACTGCATTGTCACTGATCCTGCCTTTGCCGCACAGCACTACCCTGCACACTGCATTATAACTGATCCTGCCTTTACTGTACAGCAATACCCTGCACACTGCATTATCAAAGATCCTGCCTTTACTATACAGCGATACCCTGCACACTGCATTATAACAGATCCTGCCTTTACTGTACAGCAATACCCTGCACACTGTATTATAACTGATCCTGCCTTTACCATACAGCAATACCCTGCACACTGCATTATCACTGATGCTGCCTTACCATACAGCGATACCCTGCACACTGCATTATAACAGATCCTGCCTTTACCGTACAGCAATACCCTGCACACTGCATTATCACTGATCCTGCCTTTACTGTACAGAAATACACTGCACACTGCATTATCACTGATCCTGCCTTTACTGAACAGCAATACCCTGCACACTGCATTATAACAGATCCTGTCTTTACTGTACAGCAATACCCTGCACACTGCATTATCACTGATCCCGCCTTTACCGTACAGCGATACCCTGCACACTGCATTATCACTTATCCTGTCTTTACTGTACAGCAATACCCTGCACACTGCATTATAACAGATCCTGCCTTTACTGTACAGCGATACCCTGCACACTGCATTATCACTGATCCCTCCTTTACTATATAGCAATACCCTGCACACTGCATTATAACAGATCCTGCCTTTACCGTACAGCAATACCCTGCACACTGCATTATCACTGATCCTTCCTTTACTGTACAGCAATACACTGCACACTGCATTATCACTGATCCTGCCTTTACTGAACAGCAATACCCTGCACACTGCATTATAACAGATCCTGCCTTTACTGTACAGCAATACCCTGCACACTGCATTATAACAGATCCTGCCTTTACTGTACAGCAATAGCCTGCACACTGCATTATCACTGATCCTGCCTTTACTGTACAGCGATACCCTGCACACTGCATTATAACAGATCCTGCCTTTACTGTACAGCAATACCCTGCACACTGCATTATCACTGATCCTGCCTTTACCGTACAGTGATACCCTACACACTGCATTATCACTGATGCTGCCTTTACCATACAGCAATACCCTGCAAACTGCATTATAACAGATCCTGCCTTTACTGTACAGCGATACCCTGCACACTGCATTATAACTGATCCTGCCTTTACCGTACAGTGATACCCTGCACACTCATTATAACAGATCCTGCCTTTACTGTACAGCAATACCCTGCACACTGTATTATAACAGATCCTTCCTTTACTGTACAGCAATACCCTGCACACTGCATTATCACTGAGCCTGCCTTTACCGTACAGTGATACCCTGCACACTGCATTATCACTGATGCTGCCCTTTACCATACAGCAATACCCTGCACACTGCATTATAACAGATCCTGCCTTTACTGTACAGCAATACCCTGCACACTGCATTATCACTGATCCTGCCTTTACTGTACAGCGATACCCTGCACACTGCATTATCACTGATCCCTCCTTTACTATATAGCAATACCCTGCACACTGCATTATAACAGATCCTGCCTTTACCGTACAGCAATACCCTGCACACTGCATTATCACTGATCCTGCCTTTACTGTACAGCAATACACTGCACACTGCATTATCACTGATCCTGCCTTTACTGAACAGCAATACCCTGCACACTGCATTATAACAGATCCTGCCTTTACTGTACAGCAATACCCTGCACACTGCATTATAACTGATCCTGCCTTTACTGTACAGCAATACCCTGCACACTGCATTATCACTGATCCTGCCTTGACTGTACAGCAATACCCTGCACACTGCATTATCACTGATCCTGCCTTTACTGTACAGCTATACCCTGCACACTGTATTATAACAGATCCTGCCTTTACTGTACAGCAATACCCTGCACATTGCATTATCATTGATTCTGCCTTTACCGTACAGTGATACCCTGCACACTGCATTATCACTGATGCTGCCTTTACCGTACAGCAATACCCTACAAACTGCATTATAACAGATCCTGCCTTTACTGTACAGCGATACCCTCCACACTGCATTATCACTGATCCTGCCTTTACTGTACAGCAATACCCTGCACACTGTATTATAACAGATCCTTCTTTTAATGTACAGCAATACCCTGCACACTGCATTATCACTGATCCTGCCTTTACTGTACAGTGATACCCTGCACACTGCATTATCACTGATGCTGCCTTTACCACACAGCAATACCCTGCACACTGCATTATAACAGATCCTGCCTTTACTGTACAGCGATACCCTGCACACTGCATTATCACTGATCCTGCCTTTACTGTACAGCAATACCCTGCACACTGCATTATCACTGATCCTGCCTTTACTGTACAGCGATACCCTGCACACTGTATTATAACAGATCCTGCCTTTACTGTACAGCAATACCCTGCACACTGCATTATCATTGATCCTGCCTTTACCGTACAGTGATACCCTGCACACTGCATTATCACTGATGCTGCCTTTACCGTACAGCAATACCCTACAAACTGCATTATAACAGATCCTGCCTTTACTGTACAGCGATACCCTCCACACTGCATTATCACTGATCCTGCCTTTACCATACAGTGATAACATGCACACTGCATTATAACAGATCCTGCCTTTACTGTACAGTAATACCCTGCACACTGTATTATAACAGATCCTTCTTTTACTGTACAGCAATACCCTGCACACTGCATTATCACTGATCCTGCCTTTACTGTAGAGTGATACCCTGCACACTGCATTATCACTGATGCTGCCTTTACCATACAGCAATACCCTGCACACTGCATTATAACAGATCCTGCCTTTACTGTACAGCGATACCCTGCACACTGCATTATCACTGATCCTGCCTTTACCGTACAGCACTACCCTGCACACTGCATTATAACTGATCCTGCGTTTACTGTACAGCAATACCCTGCACACTGCATTATCACAGATCCTGCCTTTACTGTACAGCGATACCCTGCACACTTGATTATCACTGATCCTGCCTTTACTGTACAGCGATACCCTGCACACTGCATTATCACTGATCCTGCCTTTACTGTACAGCGATACCCTGCACACTGCATTATAACAGATCCTGCCTTTACCATACAGCAACACCCTGCACACTGCATTATCACTGATCCTGCCTTTACTGTACAGCAATACCCTGCACACTGCATTATAACAGATCCTGCCTTTACTGTACAGCAATACCCTGCACACTGCATTATCACTGATCCTGCCTTTACCGTACAGCGATACCCAGCACACTGTATTATCACTGATCCTGCCTTTACCGTACAGCGATACCCAGCACACTGTATTATCACTGATCCTACCATTACCATACAGCAATACCCTGCACACTGCATTATAACAGATCCTGCCTTTACTGTACAGCAATACCCTGCACACTGCATTATTACTGATCCTGCCTTTACTGTACAGCAATACCCTGCACACTGCATTATCACTGATCCTGCCTTTACCATACAGCAATACCCTGCACACTGCATTATAACAGATCCTGCCTTTACCATACAGCGATACCCAGTACACTGCATTATCACTGATCCCGCCTTTACCATACAGCGATACCCTGCACATTGCATTATAACTGATCCTGCCTTTACTGTACAGCGATACCCTGCACACAGCATTATTACTGATCCTGCCTTTACTGTACAGCGATACCCTGCACACAGCATTATCACTGATCCTGCCTTTACTGTACAGTGATACCATGATCACTGCATTATAACAGATCCTGCCTTTACCATACATCGACACCCTGCACACTGCATTATCACTGATCCTACCTTTACTGTACAGCAATACCCTGCACACTACATTATCACTGATCCTGCCTTTACTGTACAGCAATACCCTGCACACTGCATTATCACTGATTCCGCCTTTACCATACAGCAATACCCTGCACACTGTATTATCACTGATCCTGCCTTTACCATACAGCAATACCCTGCACACTGCATTATCACTGATCCTGCCTTTACCATACAGCAATACCCTGCACACTGCATTATCACTGATCCCGCCTTTACCATACAGCAATACCCTGCACACTGCATTATCACTGATCCTGCCTTTACCATACAGCAATACCCTGCACACTGCATTATCACTGATCCTGCCTTTACCATACAGCAATACCCTGCACACTGCATTATCACTGATCCCGCCTTTACCATACAGCAATACCCTGCACACTGCATTATCACTGATCCTGCCTTTACCATACAGCAATACCCTGCACACTGCATTATCACTGATCCCGCCTTTACCATACAGCAATACCCTGCACACTGCATTATCACTGATCCCGCCTTTACCATACAGCAATACCCTGCACACTGCATTATCACTGATCCTGCCTTTACCATACAGCAATACCCTGCACACTGCATTATCACTGATCCCGCCTTTACCATACAGCAATACCCTGCACACTGCATTATCACTGATCCTGCCTTTACTGTACAGTGATACCATGCACACTGCATTATCACTGATCCTGCCTTTACCATACAGTGATACCCTGCACACTGCATTATCACTGATCCCGCCTTTACCATACAGCAATACCCTGCACACTGCATTATCACTGATCCCGCCTTTACCATACAGCAATACCCTGCACACTGCATTATCACTGATCCTGCCTTTACTGTACAGTGATACCATGCACACTGCATTATCACTGATCCTGCCTTTACCATACAGTGATACCCTGCACACTGCATTATCACTGATCCCGCCTTTTCCATACAGCAATACCCTGCACACTGCATTATAACAGATCCTGCCTTTACCATACAGCAATACCCTGCACACTGCATTATAACAGATCCTGCCTTTACCGTACAGCGATACCCTGCACACTGCATTACCACTGATCCTACCTTTACTGTACAGTGATACCATGCACACTGCATTATCACTGATCCCGCCTTTACCATACAGCATTGCCCTGCACACTGTATTATACTGTAACTAAACCTAGCATTATTTTACAGTGAATCCTGCAAGCTGCAGTATAACAGAGCCTGTCTTTATAATGGAGCAATACAATGAATTGCAAGCTAAAAATAGAACAGCTGAGATCATTAATGAATCTTGATCTGGTTACACTCATCACTGTCCCCTTCTC
>NW_026969053.1:0-56522 GCF_028390025.1 Pseudophryne corroboree
GTTTTTGTTAACCAGTCCAATGCAGTAGCAGGTAAAAGAGATGACAATCATTAGTAGCCACATACACCACATTTTCACATTCATACCAACCCAAAGAAGCCAAGTGCGTCAGGGTGGGCACCCTGTAGAACCCAGTGTACTTTGCAGAAAGATTTAACAACTGTAAGTTCTTACCATAAATCTCGTTTTCTGCTGCGGGGTACACTGGATTCCACCGGGAGTAACATCGGGGATGTCCTAAAGCAGTTCCTCATGGGAGGGGATGCACTGTAGTGGGCACAAGAACCCGACATCCAAAGGAAGCATCCAGGGAGGCGGAAGTATCAAAGGCATATAACCTTATGAACGAGTTCACTGAGGACCAAGTAGCCACCTTGCACAATTGTTCAAGTGTCGCACCACGGCGGGCCGCCCAAGAAGGTCCAACAGGCCGAGTAGAATGGGCGATAGTCGCAGGAGCTGGACGACCAGCCTGTACATAAGCATTTGCAATCACCATTCTAATCCATCTGGCCAAGGTCCGCTTGTGAGCAGGACAGCCACATTTGTGAAAACCAAACAGTACAAAGAGAGAATCAGACTTCCGAATGGAGGCATTTCTCTTCACATAGATAGATACCACATCCAAAGACCGCTCTTTGGAAGACAATTCAGGAGAGGCAAAGGCCAGAACCACAATCTCCTGATTAAGGTGGAACGAAGACACCACCTTAGGTAGGTACCCGGGACGTGTTCTAAGAACCGCCCGTTCACGGTGAAAAATCAGATATGGGGACCTACAAGACAAGGCACCCAAATCCGACACCCGTCTAGCAGAGGCAATAGCCAGCAAAAACAATACCTTAAGAGAAAGCCACTAAAGGTCTGCAGATTCAAGAGGCTCAAATGGAGACCCTTCTAACGCCTCCAGAACCACCAAGTCCCAAGGAGCCACATGCGGAACGTAAGGAGGTTGAATCTGCAACAGACCCTGAGTGAATGTATGATCAGGTAGAGTCGCAATTTTCCTCTGCAACCAAACCGACAAGGCAGAAATATGAACCTTGATGGAGGCCAGACGAAGGCCAAAGTCCAAGCCCTGTTGCAGAAAGGCCAAAAGTTTGGCCGTACTAAATTTGTAAGCATCATGATTGTTAGTGGTGCACCAAGCAAAGTAAGAATTCCAGACCCTATGATAAACCAGAGCAGAAGCCGGTTTCCAGGCCATCAACATGGTTTGAATGACCGCCTAAGAAAATCCTTTGGCCTTCGAATGGAAGCTCCAAGTGCCACGCCGTCAAAGCTAACCGGGCCAAATCCTGATATACACAGGGGCCCTGAACGAGCAGATCTGGGCGCTGCGGAAGTAGAAGAGGACGCTCTATCAATAGACCCTGAAGGTCTGAGAACCAATGCCATCTGGACCACGCTGGAGTGATCAGAAGTAGGATTCCTCCTTCTTGCTTGAACTTCCTTATTACTCTGGGCAGGAGTGACAACGGAGGGAACACGTATGGCAGCTGAAAGTTCCATGGAACTGCCAATGCGTCCACGAGTGCTGCTTGAGTATCCCTTGTCCCGAAGACCAGAAAATTGTGATTGTGTCAAGACGCCATCAGGTCCACATCTGGGAGGCACCATTTGTCCACGAGGAGTTGAAATACTTTTGGATGGAGGCTCCACTCTCCGGCGTGTACATCTTGATGACTGAGGAAGTCCGCTTCCCAGTTTAGGACCCCCTGAATGAACATTGCCAATATAGCTGGCAGATGGCGTTCCGCCCACTGAAGAATCATTGATACTTCCCTCATTGCCATGCGGCTTCGAGTGCCACCATGACGATTTATGTACGCCACCGTGGTGGCATTGTCAGACTGTACTTGAATAGGTCAGTTCTGTATCAACTGCTGGGTCAAGTTCAGTGCATTGAACACCGCCTGCAGTTCCAGAATGTTTATCGGGAGGAGAGACTCCTCCTTTGTTCACCGAAGCCGAAGGAAGTGTTGCTCCAACACCACGCCCCAACCTCTCAGACTGGCATCCATCGTCAGAAGGACCCAGTAGGAGATCCAGAAGGGACGACACCTGCTCAATCGATGGTCCTGCAGCCACCAGCTTAGTGACAGACGGACCTCCGGAGTCAAGGAGATCATATGAGACCTGATCCGGTGAGGCAGGCCATCCCACTTGGCAAGTATCAATTTCTGTAGGGGGCGGAAATGGAATTGAGCGTACTCCACCATGTCGAATGCAGACACCATGAGACCTAGCACTTGCATCGCCGAATGTATCGACACTTGCGGACGAGATAGAAAGCATTGAATCCTGTCCTGAAGCTTCAGAACATTCTCCTGAGACAAGAACAACCGCTGGTTGTGAGTGTCCATCAACGCCCCCAGGTGCACCATGCTCTGAGCAGGGACCAGGGAAGATTTCTTCCAGTTGATAAGCCACCTGTGGGCTTGCAGAAACTGTAGCGTCATATCTATGTGGCGTAGGAGAATTTCTGGGGAATTCGCCAGGATCAACAAGTTGACCAGATACGGTAGGATCCTGACCCCTTGACGGCGGAGTACAGCCGTCATTACCACTATGACCTTGGTGAAGACTCGCGGGGCCGTGGTCAAACCAAAAGGTAACGCCCAAAATTGGTAATGGAGGTTGCCAACAGCAAACCTCAGGTACTGCTGATGCGACATTGCGATAGGAATATGCAGGTAAGCATCCTTTATGTCCAGTGAGACCATATAATCCCCGGACTCCAAGGCCAGAACAATAGAGCGGAGAGTTTCCATACAAAACTTGGAGACTCTCACATATTTGTTTAAGGACTTGATGTTGAGAATGGGCCGAGAGGACCCATTCAGTTTCGGGACTAGGAACAACGGTGAATAGTACCCCTTGCCTCTCTGAACCAGAGGCACCTGTCCAGGAGGGACTGTACCACCGAAAGAAGAGTTTTTGCCTTCACCTTATCCGAAGGTACGTCTGTCAGGCAAAATAGATGAGGGGGACGACTTTTGAAGGTATACGGCGTAACCTCGAGTGACGACTTCCTGTATCAAGGCAACGAAAGTGGTCTTCAACCATTCCTGGGTAAACCCTAGAAGTCGGCCCCCCACTCTGGGATCCCCCAGGGGGTGGCCCACCCCGTCATGCAGCTGGCTTGTCAGTTTTGGAAGCAGGCTGACGGGCAGCCCAGGCCCATTAAGGTTCGGGCTTAGTGGGTTTGGAAGTGCGAGCCTGTTTCGAGTATGCCTGACCTTTTGCTTTCCCTGAAGGACGAAAGGAAGTACTCTTAGCCTTCGGTACCAATTGAGCAGTACTAGGTAGACACGCTGTTTTAGCAGAAGCTAAGTCAGCCACTATCTTGTTGAGGTCCCTTAAAAGGGAGCACATCCAGGGTTTTCTTAGAATCCAGATCCACAGACCAGGATCGTAATCAAATAATTCGGTGAGCCAAAATGGACGTAGTAGAAGCCTTGGCCGCCAGAATACCAGCATCAGAAGCCGCCCACTTAATGTAATAAGAAGCTGTGACAACATACAATAGACATTGTCTAGCATTATCAGAAAAGTTGGAAGGCAGCTCCGCATCCACCTCCTGAGCCCACGCTTCAATAGCCTCTCCAGCCCATGTCGCTGCAAGAGTGGGCCGATACACAGTTCCTGCTAGGGCAGGAATGGGGAACCTTTGGCCCTCCAGCTGTTGTTGAACTACACAACCCAGCATGCCTTGCAATAGTTTTAGCATGGCCAAATAGCAAAACTGTAGCAGGGTATGCTGGGATGTGTAGTTCAACAGCAGCTGGAAGGCCGAAGATTCCCCACCTTTGTGCTAGGGTGTAAATCGTCTTTAAACAACCCTCCACACGCTTATCCGTCGGTTCTTTCAGAGACGTTACGGTAGTCACAGGCAGAGCTGAGGATACCAACAGCCGAGCCAGATGCGAATCCACCGGCGGGGGTGTTTCCCAATTCTTACTTAGCTCCGCAGCGAGGAGATAGCGAACCAGCATCTCCTTGTGAGGCGTGAATTTCTTTCCTGGATTTTCACAGGATTCCTGACGTATGTCAACTAAACGGTCAGAATGGGGTAAAACTTGTTTAACGACTTTCTGACGTTTAAATCTGTCCGGTTTCTTAGGGGCAGCGTCAGGCTCTGGGTCATCAGTAATTTGAAGAATGAGCCTGATAGCCTCTAATAAGTCAGGAACATCCACCTGTGTGACAGATTCCCCATCAGAATTATCTGGATCAGTGTCTGTGGGGTCAGTATAGACGCCATCCTCATCACACGAGGTATCTGGGACCTGGGTGGATTGTGTGGAAGTAATGGCCCGCTTAGAGGACCCCTTGGTGTTAGGTGGGCGAGGATTAGATTTCTGTTTAGTCAGTGATTGGTTCAATTGCTGTAACTGAGTGGACAGGTGATCTGCCCATGGCCGATTAACCGCAGGGACCATAAGCGGTTGTACCAGCACATGAGGTCCCATAGGTAGCATAAATTTAGTTACCAGCGTACTTTATAATGTGGAGAAAGTAGCCCAAGGTGGGTCATTTTGAACCCCCGTTGCTACGGTCCCAATGGGGGAGTAAGGAACCCCCAGAACCTGAACCCTCTGCTTCTATGTTTTCCTCTAACGTGTCTGCAGCGTCACCACCACACACTGTGAGATCAGCCCCAGCACCATTGCCCTCTGTAGCTGACATATCTGAAAGCTCAATGCAAGGCAACACAGTACAATAACAGCAGCTCAATACCTGACAAGAACCCCCTGTGCAGTGTACCAGCACAACCATGGGATTCAAGATATATATGGTGAATAAAAATCACAGAGAAAAATACCCAATAAGCATATCCTGTGAACTGCCTATATTAAACAATAACCCTGACGCACTTCGCCCCCTCAGGGTACAGAATATATGGATAGCAGTAGGAGTGAGATACACAGAGTAGAGATCACACAGCAGCTATATGCACACACAGAGTCACATTGTACAATGCAGAAATTATAACATGCAATAAAACTGCACTGGACTAGCAATACAAAGCAACACTAAGTATAGCTATACACTCAATAGATATAACAATGCACAGTAAAGACTGGGGGGGGGGGGGGGTAATTCCAAGTTGATCGCAGCAGGAATTTAGTTAGCAATTGGGCAAAACCATGTGCACTGCAGGGGAGGCAGATTTAACATGTGCAGAGAGAGTTAGATTTGGGTGGGGTGTGTTCAATCTGCAATCTAATTTGCAGTGTAAAAATAAAGCAGCCAGTATTTACCCTGCACAGAAACAAAATAACCCACCCAAATCTAACTCTCTCTGCACATGTTAAATCTGCCTCCCCTGCAGTGCACATGGTTTTGCCCAATTGCTAACTAAATTCCTGCTGCGATCAACTTGGAATTACCCCCTGGATGTATATCACAGGGTACTTGTACTACAGAAATGTGTGATTTTGAATTTTGGATAAGGGATACTCAACCTGTATATAACAACAACTAAATGCACTCTTTCTTAACTAAGGGTGTGTACACATGGTGAGATTCGGGCTATGCCCGATTCTCACTGTGCGACAGGGAACGGGTCGGCACATAGTCAGTATCGCACATAATGAGTGTGCCTGCAATACTGGCTATGGCCCTCATTCAAAGTTGTTCGCTCGTTATTTTTTTTTGCAACGGAGCGATTAGTCGCTAATGCGCAATGTTCGCAGTGCGTCTGCGCCAAGTAAATTTGCTAATAAGTTTGGTATTTTACTCACGGCATTACGAGGATTTTCCTTCGTTCTGGTGATCGGAGTGTGATTGACAGGAAGTGGGTGTTTCTGAGCAGAAACTGGCCGTTTTATGGGTGTGTGTGAAAAAACGCTGCCGTTTCTGGGAAAAACGCGGGAGTGGCTGAAGAAATGGGGGAGTGGTTGGGTGAACGCTGGGTGTGTTTGTGATGTCAAACCAGGAACGAAACTGACTGAACTGATCGCAGTGGCAGAGTAAGTGTCGCGCTACTCAGAAACTGCTAAGAAATTTCAATTCGCAATTTTGCGAATATTTCGTTCGCAATTCTGCTAAGCTAAGATACACTCCCAGAGGGCGGCGGCTTAGCGTGTGCAATGCTGCTAAAAGCAGCTAGCAAGCGAACAACTCGGAATGAGGGCCTATGTGCGATTTTGGCTAAATGTCAATTTTGATTCTCTCTTCTATGCACAGTCTCTCTTTTCTTTCGATGCCGACCGCGCATCGGGATCGTCACCTTGCGATCTGCACTAACTTTTCTTACGATTCTGACTAATATATATATATATATTAGTCAGAATCGTAAGAAAAAAATCTCACCGTGTGTACACACCCTGTAGATCACTTATGTGTCCTGTAATATGCACAGCGCTGACATGCAGGCGGCTTTACAGAGGAGGATTTACCCAAACAGTCCCAGGATCAGCTCAGCTTGCTAGAAATGGTGCCCAAATGCTGACAGGCAGAGAGAGAGAGAGAGGGAGAGAAAGAGAGAGAGAAAGAGAGAGTGGGAAAGAGAGGGAGAGGGGGAAAGAGAGAGAGGGGGAGAGAGAGAGGAGGGGAGAGAGAGGGAAAGAGAGAGAGGGAGAGAGAGAGGGGGGGAGGGGGAGAGAGAGAGAGGGGGGGGAGAGAGAGGGGGAGGGGGAGAGCGAGAGAGAGAGAGAGAGGGGGGGGAGCGAGAGAGAGGGGGGGAGAGCGAGAGAGAGGGGGGGAGAGCGAGAGAGAGGGGGGGAGAGCGAGAGAGAGGGGGAAAGAGAGGGAGAGGGAATGCAGCTCCAGGGCGGGAACATTCACTCTAAATGGCGCCCTGGGGCTGGGGGAGGGGCTACAGGTCAGGACTTCACCACCGGGTACTGCGGGACATGTAGCAAACAGTTTTTAGTAAAACCGACCTGTGCCCTTGCCCTGGTGGTCTAGTGGGGTCCCTGTACTACCACAGTGTCCACGGGATCCGGTCTGAAGATCGACAGTGCCTAGGTCGACAATGTTTAGGTCGACCACTATAGGTCGACAGTCACTAGGTCGACATGGATGGAATGTCGACAGGGTTTCTAGGTCGACATGTGCTAGGTCGACAGGTCTAAAGGTCGACATGAGTTTTTTAAATGTATTTTATTTTTTTAATTTTTTCATACTTAACGATCCATGTGGACTACGATTGGAACGGTAAAGTGTGCCGAGCGAAGCGAAGGCACCATGCGAGGGGACGCGGTGCGCTAATTTGGGATCCCGGTCACTTTACGAAGAAAACGACACCAAAAAAAATTAAAAAATCCTCATGTTGACCTTTAGACCTGTCGACCTAGAAACCCTGTCGACCTTCCATCCATGTCGACCTAGTGACTGTCGACCTATAGTGGTCGACCTAAACATTGTCGACCTAGGCACTGTTGATAAAACAAACCCCACCCAGTGTCCACGCCAGCACGCCTCCCACGCTGGATCACGGTTTCCAGCGGGTCCTGCCTGGGGGACCCTCTTACCTCCTCCCTGAGTGCGGCCATGCGATCCTGGGGAGCTGCAGCGGGGTGTGTGACTGACTGGAGGAAGCCGGAGCCTCCGCTGTAGATACCCGGGAACCAGAGCGCGGGAGTGTACAGCGCCGCTGGGGGAGGTGATGGAGCGGCAGCAGATGTCTAACGGACATCTGACACTCTGTCTCTGCTGCAGCTTTTGAAGTCTTCATTTTTCACTTGAAAAAGCTCTTCTGAGGGAGGGAGCCCCCCTGTTGTATGCCTGCACTGCATGGCACCAACTACAAAACTGAGCTCCTGTGCACAGAGGTGGGGTTATAGAGGAGGCGGCGCTATGCATTCTGGGAACAGTCACAGCTTTTAGCCTGTTGGTGCCTCGGATCAAGATCCTACTCTACACCCCGATGTTATTCCCTGTGTAACCCAGTGTACCCTGCAGCAGGAAAAAAAAACAAAAAACACTATAATGACATTTGCATACAATCTAATTAAACTGAGGTGAAACAGTATAATATCAGTGTATAATACACACAGCTCCTCTACAGATCATATAGTGACAGTCACTTTGGTATATTGGCGAGACCCTAAATCCCACCTACCTGATCCTCCTGTGGGATCCTATGATACTCCTCTGTACAGTCCTGGGAATACAGAGGACGGGGACATCTCTCTGGGGTATCTCTGTTACTGGGCCCATCTGTGGGAGACACACAGTGACTGAGTACAGTGTATATATGTGATTATCAGATAATGTGTGTATATAGGGGTCCCCCATACCTGCTCTCCCCTGTACAATACATGACAGTCTCCTCTTACCCAGTGATGTGAGGGGCCGGTGATTCTCCATCATCACGTCCTTGTACAGACCCCTGTGTTCCTCTATATACTCCCCCTCCTGCATGGAGACATAGACAGTGACATCCTGACACCTTATAGGAACCTGACACACACAGTGATACAGTAATCACCCAGACACATCCCCTGGTGTTACTGTATAATGTCCCATTCCCAGCAGTCACCCCTCCAGTCATCACCCAGACTCATCCCCTGGTGTTACTGTATAATGTCCCATTCCCAGCAGTCACCTCTCCAGTCATCACCCAGACACGTTCCCTGGTGTTACTGTATAATGTCCCATTCCCAGCAGTCACCTCTCCAGTCATCACCCATACACATCCCCTGGTGTTACTGTATAATGTCCCATTCCCAGCAGTCACCTCTCCAGTCATCACCCAGACACGTTCCCTGGTGTTACTGTATAATGTCGCATTCCCAGCAGTCACCTCTCCAGTCATCACCCAGACACATCCCCTGGTGTTATTGTATAATGCCCCATTCCCAGCAGTCACCTCTCCAGTCATCACCCAGACACATCCCCCGGTGTTACTGTATAATGTCCCATTCCCAGCAGTCACCTCTCCAGTCATCACCCAGACACATCCCCCGGTGTTACTGTATAATGTCCCATTCCCAGCAGTCACCTCTCCAGTCATCACCCAGACACATCCCCCGGTGTTACTGTATAATGTCCCATTCCCAGCAGTCACCTCTCCAGTCATCACCCAGACACATCCCCCGGTGTTACTGTATAATGTCCCATTCTCAGCAGTCACCTCTCCAGTCATCACCCAGACACATCCCCTGGTGTTACTGTATAATGCTCCATTCCCAGCAGTCACCTCTCCAGTCATCACCCAGATACATTCCCTGGTGTTACTGTATAATGTCCCATTCCCAGCAGTCACCTCTCCAGTCATCACCCAGACACGTCCCCCGGTGTTACTGTATAATGCCCCATTCCCAGCAGTCACCTCTCCAGTCATCACCTAGACACATCACCTGGTGTTACTGTATAATGCCCCATTCCCAGCAGTCACCTCTCCAGTCATCACCCAGACACATCCCCTGGTGTTACTGTATAATGCCCCATTCCCAGCAGTCACCTCTCCAGCCATCACCCAGACACATCCCCTGGTGTTACTGTATAATGTCCCATTCCCAGCAGTCACCTCTCCAGTCATCACCCAGACACATCCCCTGGTGTTACTGTATAATGCCCCATTCCCAGCAGTCACCTCTCCAGTCATCACCCAGACACGTCCCCTGGTGTTACTGTATAATGTCCCATTCCCAGCAGTCACTTCTCCAGTCATCACCCAGACACATCCCCTGGTGTTACTGTATAATGTCCCATTCCCAGCAGTCACCCCTCCTGTCATCACCCAGACACATCCCCCGGTGTTACTGTATAATGCCCCATTCCCGGCAGTCACCTCTCCAGTCATCACCCAGACACATCCCCCGGTGTTACTGTATAATGTCCCATTCCCAGCAGTCACCTCTCCAGTCATCACCCAGACACATCCCCTGGTGTTACTGTATAATGTCCCATTCCCAGCAGTCACCTCTCCTGTCATCACCCATACACATCCCCTGGTGTTACTGTATAATGCCCCATTCCCAGCAGTCACCTCTCCAGTCATCACCCAGACACATCCCCCGGTGTTACTGTATAATGTCCCATTCCCAGCAGTCACCTCTCCAGTCATCACACAGACACGTTCCCTGGTGTTACTGTATAATGTCCCATTCCCAGCAGTCACCTCTCCAGTCATCACCCAGACACGTCCTCTCCAATCATCACCCAGACACATCCCCTGGTGTAACTGTATAATGTCCCATTCCCAGCAGTCACCTCTCCAGTCATCACCCAGACACATCCCCTGGTGTTACTGTATAATGTCCCATTCCCAGCAGTCACCTCTCCAGTCATCACCCAGACACATCCCCTGGTGTTACTGTATAATGCCCCATTCCCAGCAGTCACCTCTCCAGTTATCACCCAGACACGTCCCCTGGTGTTACCTCTCCAGTCATCACCCAGACACATCCCCTGGTGTTACTGTATAATGCCCCATTCCCAGCAGTCACCTCTCCAGTCATCACCCAGACACATCCCCTGTCCCATTCCCAGCAGTCACCTCTCCACTCATCACCCAGACACATCCCCTGGTGTTACTGTATAATGCCCCATTCCCAGCAGTCACCTCTCCAGTCATCACCCAGACACAGCCCCTGGTGTTACTGTATAATGTCCCATTCCCAGCAGTCACAGTGACATCAGTTATATCTATAGTAATAATAAAGGGACATGACTGGGGAGGTGAGGAGTTCTGGGAGCGTCACAGTGACGTCACTTTTATCTTTGGTAATTGGTAATTACACACACAGACATCGATATGCCCCTTTTACCACAGCAGGTGACAAACAGAAAGGCAGGGGGCAGCAGGGGAGTGGGGTATGGGAGGCCAGGGGCAGCAGGAGAGGGGGGTATGGCAGGCAGGGCAGGAGAGGGGGGTATGGGAGGTAGGCAGGGGGCAGAGGGGTATGGGAGGCAGGCAGGGGGCAGCAGGGGAGGGGGGTATTGGAGGCAGGGGGTAGCAGGAGAGGGGGTATGGGAGGCAGGGGGCAGCAGGAGATGGGGGTATGGGAGGCAGGGGGCAGCAGGGCATGGGGTATAGGGGGCAGCAGGGCAGGGGGTATAGGAGGCAGGGGAGGGGGTATGGCAGGGAGCAGCAGGGCAGGGGGGTATGGAAGGCAGGGAGCAGCAGAGGAGGGGGTATGGCAGGCAGGGAGCAGCAGGGCAAGGGGTATGGGAGGCAGGCAGGGCAGGGGGTATGGGAGGCAGGGGGCAGCAGGGCAGAGGGGTATGGGAGGCAGGCAGGGCGGTATGGGAGCAGCAGGGGAGGGGGGGTATGGGAGGCAGGGAGCAGCAGGGGAGGGGGGTATGGAAGGCAGGGGGCAGCAGGGCAGGGGGGTATGGGAGGCAGGCAGGGCAGGGGGGTATGGGAGGCAGGCAAGGGGATATGGGAGGCAGCAGGGCAGGGGGGTATGGCAGGCAGGGGGCAGCAGGGGAGGGGGTATAGGAGGCAGGGGGCAGCAGGAGTGTGTGGTATGGGAGGCCGGGGGCAGCAGGGTATAGGGGGCAGCAGGGGAGGGGGTATGACAGGCAGGGAGCAGCAGGGCAGGTTGTATAGGGGGCACAGGGGAGGGAGGTATGGCAGGCAGGGAGCAGCAGGGCAGGTTGTATAGAGGGCAGCAGGGTAGGGAGGTATGGGAGGCTGGGGCAACAAGGGAGGCAGGGAGCAGCAGGGTGGTATGGGAGGCAGGGAGCAGCAGGGGAGGGGGTATGGGAGGCAGGCAGAGAGACAGGAGCAGCAGGAGAGAGGGGTATGGGAGACGGGGCAGCAGGAGAGGAGAGTATGGGAGGCAGGGGCAGCAGGGCAGGGGGGTATAGGGGGCAGCAGCGGAGGGGCTATGGGAGGCAGGGGGCAGCAGGGTATAGGGGGAAGCAGGGTAGGGGGATATGGCAGGCAGGGAGCAGCAGGGGAGGGGGGTATGGAAGGCAGGGAGCAGTAGAGGAGGGGGTATGGCAGGCAGGGAGCAGCAGGGCAAGGGGGTATGGGAGGCAGGCAGGGCAGGGGGGTATGGGAGGCAGGGGGCAGCAGGGCAGAGGGGTATGGGAGGCAGGCAGGGCGGTATGGGAGCAGGGAGCAGCAGGGGAGGGGGGGTATGGGAGGCAGGGAGCAGCAGGGGAGGGGGGTATGGAAGGCAGGGGGCAGCATGGCAGGGGGGTATGGGAGGCAGGCAGGGCAGGGGGGTATGGAAGGCAGGCAAGGGGGTATGGGAGGCAGCAGGGCAGGGGGGTATGGCAGGCAGGGGGCAGCAGGGGAGGGGGTATAGGAGGCAGGGGGCAGCAGGAGTGTGTGGTATGGGAGGCCGGGGGCAGCAGGGTATAGGGGGCAGCAGGGGAGGGGGTATGACAGGCAGGGAGCAGCAGGGCAGGTTGTATAGGGGGCAGCAGGGGAGGGAGGTATGGCAGGCAGGGAGCAGCAGGGCAGGTTGTATAGAGGGCAGCAGGGTAGGGAGGTATGGGAGGCTGGGGCAACAAGGGAGGCAGGGAGCAGCAGGGTGGTATGGGAGGCAGGGAGCAGCAGGGGAGGGGGTATGGGAGGCAGGCAGGGAGACAGGAGCAGCAGGAGAGTGGTGTATGGGAGACGGGGCAGCAGGAGAGGAGAGTATGGGAGGCAGGGGCAGCAGGGCAGGGGGGTATAGGGGGCAGCAGCGGAGGGGCTATGGGAGGCAGGGAGCAGCAGGGTATAGGGGGAAGCAGGGTAGGGGGATATGGCAGGCAAGGAGCAGCAGGGCAGGGGGGTATGGGAGGCAGGCGAGGGGGTATGGGAGGCAGGGGGCAGTAGGGGAGGGGGGTATGGCAGGCAGGGGGCAGCAGGAGAGGGGGTATGGGAGGCAGGGGGTAGCAGGGCATGGGAGGCCGGGGAAGCAGGAGTGTGTGGTATGGGAGGCCGGGGCAGCAGGGTATAGGTGACAGCAGGGGAGGGGGGTATGGTAAACAGGAAGCAGCAGGGCAGGGGGTATAGGGGGCAGCAGGGGAGGGAGGTATGGGAGGCTGGGGCAACAGGGGAGGTAGGGAGCAGCAGGGCGGTATGAGAGGCAGGGAGCAGCAGGGGAGGGGTATGGGAGGCAGGCAGGGGAGCGAGGTATGGGAGGCAGGGGCAGCAGGAGAGCGGGGTATGGGAGGCAGGGGGCAGCAGGAGAGGGGGGTATGGGAGGCAGGGGGCAGCAGGAGAGGGGGGTATGGGAGACGGGGCAGCAGGAGAGGGGGGTATGGGAGACGGGGCAGCAGGAGAGGAGAGTATGGGAGGCAGGGGCAGCAGGGCAGGGGGGTATAGGGGGCAGCAGCGGAGGGGCTATGGGAGGCAGGGGGCAGCAGGGTATAGGGGGAAGCAGGGTAGGGGGATATGGCAGGCAGGGAGCAGCAGGGGAGGGGGGTATGGAAGGCAGGGAGCAGTAGAGGAGGGGGTATGGCAGGCAGGGAGCAGCAGGGCAAGGGGGTATGGGAGGCAGGCAGGGCAGGGGGGTATGGGAGGCAGGGGGCAGCAGGGCAGAGGGGTATGGGAGGCAGGCAGGGCGGTATGGGAGCAGGGAGCAGCAGGGGAGGGGGGGTATGGGAGGCAGGGAGCAGCAGGGGAGGGGGGTATGGAAGGCAGGGGGCAGCATAGCAGGGGGGTATGGGAGGCAGGCAGGGCAGGGGGGTATGGAAGGCAGGCAAGGGGGTATGGGAGGCAGCAGGGCAGGGGGGTATGGCAGGCAGGGGGCAGCAGGGGAGGGGGTATAGGAGGCAGGGGGCAGCAGGAGTGTGTGGTATGGGAGGCCGGGGGCAGCAGGGTATAGGGGGCAGCAGGGGAGGGGGTATGACAGGCAGGGAGCAGCAGGGCAGGTTGTATAGGGGGCAGCAGGGGAGGGAGGTATGGCAGGCAGGGAGCAGCAGGGCAGGTTGTATAGAGGGCAGCAGGGTAGGGAGGTATGGGAGGCTGGGGCAACAAGGGAGGCAGGGAGCAGCAGGGTGGTATGGGAGGCAGGGAGCAGCAGGGGAGGGGGTATGGGAGGCAGGCAGGGAGACAGGAGCAGCAGGAGAGTGGTGTATGGGAGACGGGGCAGCAGGAGAGGAGAGTATGGGAGGCAGGGGCAGCAGGGCAGGGGGGTATAGGGGGCAGCAGCGGAGGGGCTATGGGAGGCAGGGAGCAGCAGGGTATAGGGGGAAGCAGGGTAGGGGGATATGGCAGGCAGGGAGCAGCAGGGCAGGGGGGTATGGGAGGCAGGCGAGGGGGTATGGGAGGCAGGGGGCAGTAGGGGAGGGGGGTATGGCAGGCAGGGGGCAGCAGGAGAGGGGGTATGGGAGGCAGGGGGTAGCAGGGCATGGGAGGCCGGGGAAGCAGGAGTGTGTGGTATGGGAGGCCGGGGCAGCAGGGTATAGGTGACAGCAGGGGAGGGGGGTATGGTAAACAGGAAGCAGCAGGGCAGGGGGTATAGGGGGCAGCAGGGGAGGGAGGTATGGGAGGCTGGGGCAACAGGGGAGGTAGGGAGCAGCAGGGCGGTATGAGAGGCAGGGAGCAGCAGGGGAGGGGTATGGGAGGCAGGCAGGGGAGCGAGGTATGGGAGGCAGGGGCAGCAGGAGAGCGGGGTATGGGAGGCAGGGGGCAGCAGGAGAGGGGGGTATGGGAGGCAGGGGGCAGCAGGAGAGGGGGGTATGGGAGACGGGGCAGCAGGAGAGGGGGGTATGGGAGACGGGGCAGCAGGAGAGGAGAGTATGGGAGGCAGGGGCAGCAGGGCAGGGGGGTATAGGGGGCAGCAGCGGAGGGGCTATGGGAGGCAGGGGGCAGCAGGGTATAGGGGGAAGCAGGGTAGGGGGATATGGCAGGCAGGGAGCAGCAGGGCAGGGGGGTATGGGAGGCAGGCGAGGGGGTATGGGAGGCAGGGGGCAGTAGGGGAGGGGGGTATGGCAGGCAGGGGGCAGCAGGAGAGGGGGTATGGGAGGCAGGGGGTAGCAAGGCATGGGAGGCCGGGGAAGCAGGAGTGTGTGGTATGGGAGGCCGGGGCAGCAGGGTATAGGTGACAGCAGGGGAGGGGGGTATGGTAAACAGGAAGCAGCAGGGCAGGGGGTATAGGGGGCAGCAGGGGAGGGAGGTATGGGAGGCTGGGGCAACAGGGGAGGTAGGGAGCAGCAGGGCGGTATGAGAGGCAGGGAGCAGCAGGGGAGGGGTATGGGAGGCAGGCAGGGGAGCGAGGTATGGGAGGCAGGGGCAGCAGGAGAGCGGGGTATGGGAGGCAGGGGCAGCAGGAGAGCGGGGTATGGGAGGCAGGGGGCAGCAGGAGAGGGGGGTATAGGGGGCAGCAGGGCAGGGGGTATGGGAGGCAGGGGGCAGAAGGGTAGGAGGATATGGCAGGCAGGGAGCAACAGGGCAGGGGGGTATGGGAGTGTAGGGCAACTGTGGCGAAAGGGAGCAGCAGGGCAGGGGGGTATGTGATGCCGGAGCAGCAGGACAGGGGGCAGCATGGGTGGTATGGGAGGCCAGAGCAGCAGGGGAGGTGGGTATGGGAGGCAGGGGGCAGCAGGAGAGGGGGTATGGGAGGCAGGGGGCAGCAGGAGAGGGGGTATGGGAGGCAGGGGGCAGCAGGGTATAGTGGGCAGCAGGGGAGGGTGGTATGAAAGGCAGGGGGCAGCAGGGTATAGGGGGAAGCAGGGTAGGGGGTATGGAAGGCAGGGGGCAGCAGGGGAGGGGGTATGGGAGGCAGGCAGGGGGAAGCAGGGTAGGGGGGTATGGGAGGCAAGCAGGAGAGGGGAGTATGGGAGGCAGGGGGCAGCAGGGCAGGGGGTATGGGAGGCAGCAGGGTATAGAGGGCAGCAGGACAGGGGGTATGGGAGGCTAGGGCAACTGTGGCGAAAGGGAGCAGCAGGGCAGGGGGGTATGGGAGGCCGGAGCAGCAGGGGAGGTGGGTATGGGAGCAGGCAGGGGGCAACAGGGCAGGGTGGTATGGGAGGCCGGGAGCAGCAGGGGAGGGGGGTATGGGAGGCATGGGGCAGCAGGGGAGGGGGGTATGGGAGGCAGGGAGCAGCAGGGGAGGGGGTATGGGAGGCAGGCAGGGGAGCGGGGTATGGGAGACAGGAGCAGCAGGAGAGTGGGGTATGGGAGACAGGGGGCAGCAGGAGAGGAGAGTATGGGAGGCAGGGGCAGCAGGGCAGGGGGGTATAGGGGGCAGCAGCGCAGGGGCTATGGGAGGCAGGGGGCAGCAGGGTATAGGGGGAAGCAGGGTAGGGGGATATGGCAGGCAGGGGGCAGCAGGGCAGGGGGGTATGGGAGGCAGGCAAGGGGGTATGGGAGGCAGGGGGCAGCAGGGGAGGGGGGTATGGCAGGCAGGGGGCAGCAGGAGAGGGGGTATGGGAGGCAGGGGGCAGCAGGAGAGGGGGTATGGGAGGCAGGGGGTAGCAGGACATGGGAGGCCGGGGAAGCAGGAGTGTGTGGTATGGGAGGCCGGGGCAGCAGGGTATAGGTGACAGCAGGGGAGGGGGGTATGGTAAACAGGAAGCAGCAGGGCAGGGGGTATAGGGGGCAGCAGGGGAGGGAGGTATGGGAGGCTGGGGCAACAGGGGAGGTAGGGAGCAGCAGGGCGGTATGAGAGGCAGGGAGCAGCAGGGGAGGGGTATGGGAGGCAGGCAGGGGAGCGAGGTATGGGAGGCAGGGGCAGCAGGAGAGCGGGGTATGGGAGGCAGGGGGCAGCAGGAGAGGGGGGTATAGGGGGCAGCAGGGCAGGGGGTATGGGAGGCAGGGGCAGCAGGAGAGCGGGGTATGGGAGGCAGGGGGCAGCAGGAGAGGGGGGTATAGGGGGCAGCAGGGCAGGGGGTATGGGAGGCAGGGGGCAGAAGGGTAGGAGGATATGGCAGGCAGGGAGCAACAGGACAGGGGGGTATGGGAGTGTAGGGCAACTAAGGCGAAAGGGAGCAGCAGGGCAGGGGGGTATGGGAGGCCGGAGCAGCAGGACAGGGGGCAGCATGGGTGGTATGGGAGGCAGGGGGCAGCAGGAGAGGGGGTATGGGAGGCAGGGGGCAGCAGGGTATAGTGGGCAGCAGGGGAGGGTGGTATGAAAGGCAGGGGGCAGCAGGGTATAGGGGGTAGCAGGGTAGGGAGGTATGGGAGGCAGGGGGCAGCAGGGGAGGGGGTATGGGAGGCAGCAGGGGAGGGGGGTATGGGGGGCAGCAGGGTATAGGGGGTAGCAGGGTAGGGAGGTATGGGAGGCAGGGGGCAGCAGGGGAGGGGGTATGGGAGGCAGCAGGGGAGGGGGGTATGGGAGGCAGGGGGCAGCAGGGGAGGGGGGTATGGGGGGGCAGCAGGGGAGGGGGGTATGGGAGGCAGGGGGCAGCAGGGGAGGGGGGTATGGGAGGCAGGGGGCAGCAGGGTAGGGGGGTATGGGAGGCAGGGGGCAGCAGGGGAGGGGGTATGGGGGGCAGGGGGAGGAGACAGGAGAGGGGGGGGGGGGGAGATGTTACCAGGGACAGTATTTCGGGGTCAGCGTCTAATTCATCGCACGGGATCAGGCACCAGCCCCGCCCACTCTCTCATAGGCTGCAGCAACCCGTCACTCAGCCAGCCCCGCCCCTGTCTCTAGCTATTGGTCGCAGGGTCCAATCACTCTTTCACCTTTCTCCCGCCCATTGCTCCCAGCCCCGCTCCCACTCCCTCCCATACACGTCACGATGAGTGACGGGACTCTCCAACCAATGGCGGGTAGAGTGGCGGGGATTTATGTTGAGGGACGGGACGCAGCGGCCTATGAGCGGGAGGGTGGGCGGTGCTGACTGACTGCGCTATACAGACGGTGACCCGGAAACATCGCCCCGCCCCTTCCTGTACACAGAGCTCCGCCCCCGGTCTCCTCCAGGTAATGGCCGCCGCCCCCTCTGCTGCCGGGCAGGGTGTATGTGCTGCAGTGTGTGGTGCATGGAGAGTATATTACCCGTGTCATACACACACACAGCGCTGCTCACACTGCTGTCACTGCTCATACAGGGTGTTACACATAGGGGGCGTATACTCCCAGTGTCCGCGGAGATCAGGTAATGGCGTCTTACTTTACTACTAGCCTGTGGTGTCCTGTTATTGTTATTATACAGGGGAGCAGCCTGTGGTGTCCTGTTATTGTTATTATACAGGGGAGCAGCCTGTGGTGTCCTGTTATTGTTATTATACAGGGGGAGCAGCCTGTGGTGTCCTGTTATTATTATTACTATACAGGGGGAGCAACCTGTGGTGTCCTGTTATTATTACTATACAGTGGGAGCAGCCTGTGGTGTCCTGTTATTATTACTATACAGTGGGAGCAGCCTGTGGTGTCCTGTTATTATTACTATACAGTGGGAGCAGCCTGTGGTGTCCTGTTATTATTACTATACAGTGGGAGCAGCCTGTGGTGTCCTGTTATTGTTATACAGGGGGAGCAGCCTGTGGTGTCTTGTTATTATTAATATACAGGGGGAGCAGCCTGTGGTGTGCTGTTATTATTATTATACAGGAGGAGCAGCCTGTGGTGTCCTGTTATTGTTATTATACAGGAGGAGCGGCCTGTGGTGTCCTGTTGTTTATTATTATTATGTCAGCTGCAGAGCATTACTCCACCACTGGCAGTGTGACAGCTGCAGAGCATTACTACACCACTGGCAGTGTGACAGCTGCAGAGCATTACTCCACCACTGGCAGTGTGACAGCTGCAGAGCATTACTCCACCACTGGCAGTGTGACAGCTGCAGAGCATTACTACACCACTGGCAGTGTGACAGCTGCAGAGTATTACTACACCACTGGCAGTGTGACAGCTGCAGAGCATTACTCCACCACTGGCAGTGTGACAGCTGCAGAGCATTACTACACCACTGGCAGTGTGACAGCTGCAGAGCATTACTACACCACTGGCAGTGTGACAGCTGCAGAGCATTACTACACCACTGGCAGTGTGACAGCTGCAGAGCATTACTACACCACTGGCAGTGTGACAGCTGCAGGCTGAGCCCCCCCCCCCCCCCCCCCCCCCCAGCAGTCACGTCACTATAATGGTGTAACGTGAAATGTCCGCTAGGAGGGCGCCACGCGTATAACGACGGCCATCTGCTGTAGAGACACCGGGCTGTATTATATAATGCCAGTATCAGAAGAGACTGACGTCATGTATGTAACAAGAGTTTCTGCAGCAGCTGTGCCTGGCGTTTACTATTATTCTATAGGCAACCTATTATTTTGTATACGTGCCGGCAGCCGGCCTGTTACTGTGCCCCGTGCTGTGTGCAAATGTGGGAATACCAGGTAGGCGCTCTATCCAAATGATGCAACAAAAGATAAAAACAATATAAACCGTAATATAGAGCAAAACATATACTAATGGGTGTTACCCTGAGGTATATGATATCTCTGGTATACATGATATACACAATGAGTATACACAAAGGTATCACTGATAAAATCAATGTAAAAGGAAAACGCTGATCCTTCTACATAGGAGACTCTCAGAGGTTTTGTCCGTCTCTTATAGTAAATGAGCAGCGCACAGTGTGAGTGAGAAGAAATCCCCCAGCTCTTGGAAAAGCTGCCCGGTGTGCGGAGAAACGCGTTGAGGGCACAGAGAGAGGGATCGCTGATACCTGTAGTGCCCACAGAAGAAGATACAACCTCCAATAGCTGATGGTTCACCAATTGCCGGCAAATGTGAAATGAACATCATGGAGAGACTGCACCATATGTTCCTCCCTATTCCGGGTAAGTCCAGACACTGTGCTGCTGATACAAACATTACCCGTGCTGGGAGTACGAGACAGCGGCTCTGCGCATCCACATTGCACCGCACGACAGGGAACAGCTTATAGCAGACCGCGCCGCCCGCAGCTTCTTCACCCGGGCAAAGGGTGATACAGAGCGGGTCTGTAGTATCAACTTTGTGCCGCAAGGACTACCAACACTGGTGCAGTGACTACTGACTACCATCACATCTATACACATGTAACTCACTTTGTTGTTACACCGGAACTAAGCGGATGGACAATTACCATATAAAGGTCACTCTGGTTCAGGGCACATTCCTGTATGAACCATATCAGCTGGAGGATTTCTTCTCACTCACACTGTGCGCTGCTCATTTACTATAAGAGACGGACAAAACCTCTGAGAGTCTCCTATGTAGAAGGATCAGCGTTTTCCTTTTACATTGATTTTATCAGTGATACCTTTGTGTATACTCATTGTGTATATCATTTATACCAGAGATATCATATACCTCAGGGTAACACCCATTAGTATATGTTTTGGTCTATATTACTGTTTATATTGTTTTTATTTTCTTGTGTGTAATAAACAGTGTTTTTAATTATGTTTTGGCTGCATCATTTGGATAGAGCGCCTACCTGGTAACCCCTACATTTGTCTCTATGTATGAGGAGGCCGGCTACCCCTCTCCAGGTGGCTGCTAATCCTAAGGTGTATTCCATCACAGACCTGCCCAGCGCCAACAAACCTTGTGTTTTCATGCTGTGTGCGCTGCCAACATCTGCACCCATGCAGCAAGTAGGGGAGGGCAGCATCTAGAAGCAGGCACAGAGAGCGGCACTTACTCCCCCAGGGGGCTTCCTCGCTCATCCGGCTCAGGGGGTTTCCAGCAGCTCATCCTTCCTAGGCTGCAGAGGGTGTGGGTAGGAGGCAGGGGGCTGTGTGTCTAGCATTGCAGGAGCCTCTGGTATGGGAGGGCCGGGTTATAGCCTGCAGGCAGCTGGCACTGTACCCCGCTCGTGGCTGCTGCTGCTGACCCCGTCCGAGCCCCATCTCATGTTACTCCATGCGGCTGCTCCCCTGCCTGTCTCCTGCCGCCTTTCCCCTGCCTGTCTCCTGCCGCCTTTCCCCTGTCTGTCCCCGGCTGCCTTTCCCCTGTCTGTCTCCGGCTGCCTTTCCCCTGTCTGTCTCCGGCTGCCTTTCCCCTGTCTGTCTCCGGCTGCCTTTTCCCTATCTGTGTCTTGCTGCCTTTCCCCTGTCTGTCTCCGGCTGCCTTTCCCCTGTCTGTCTCCGGCTGCCTTTCCCCTATCTGTGTCTTGCTGCCTTTCCTCTGTCTGTCTCCGGCCGCCTTTCCCCTGTATGTCTCCGGCCGCCTTTCCCCTATCTGTGTCTTGCTGCCTTTCCCTGTCTGTCTCCGGCTGCCTTTCCCCTGTCTGTCTCCGGCTGCCTTTCCCCTGTCTGTCTCCCGCCGCCTTTCCCCTGTCTGTCTCCCGCCGCCTTTCCCCTGTCTGTCTCCGGCCGCCTTTCCTCTGCCTGTCTCCTGCCTCCTTTCCCGTGCATGTCTCCTGCCACCACCCACCCTACAGCCTCATGCCAGTTTACTGCCACCCCCACCCTGCCGCCCCATCTCATGTTACTCCATGCGGCTGCTCCCCTGCCTGTCTCCTGCCGCCTTTCCCCTGCCTGTCTCCTGCCGCCTTTCCCCTGTCTGTCCCCGGCTGCCTTTCCCCTGTCTGTCTCCGGCTGCCTTTCCCCTGTCTGTCTCCGGCCACCTTTCCGCTGTCTGTCTCCTGCCGCCTTTCCGCTGTCTGTCTCCGGCCGCCTTTCCCCTGTCTGTCTCCGGCCGCCTTTCCCCTGTCTGTCTCCGGCCGCCTTTCCCCTGTCTGTCTCCGGCCGCCTTTCCCCTGTCTGTCTCCGGCCGCCTTTCCCCTGTCTGTCTCCGGCCGCCTTTCCCCTGTCTGTCTCCGGCCGCCTTTCCCCTGCCTGTCTCCTGCCTCCTTTCCCGTGCATGTCTCCTGCCACCACCCACCCTACAGCCTCATGCCAGTTTACTGCCACCCCCACCCTGCCGCCCCCCCCGCCTGTCTCCAGCCGCCTTCCCCCTGCCTGTCTCCAGCCGCCTTCCCCCTGCCTGTCTCCAGCCGCCTTCCCCCTGCCTGTCTCCTGCCACCCCTTGACTGTCTCCGGCCGACATTCCCTTGCCTGTCTCCTGCCGCCTTTCTCCTGCAACCTTTCCCCTGCTTGGCTCCTGCCGCTTTTCCAGGAGACCCTGTCCCTTCACAGTGTACTGAACATCAGCTAATTGTGACTCCACCCACAATAGCGCTACACTCTAGATCAGGCCCACTATGCAGTACAACCTTATGGGGCTGGGTCACAGGAACCTCGGAGACACTGACCAGGACTCTATGGCTGTGGGGAAATAGGAGACTTAATGACCACTCTATTCCATATTTACTATGTTACATGTGCAATATGTTTTATGTATTATATTTATTCCAAAGAACTCCAGCTGTGAGGAACGGAGTCTTTATTACACATCACACCTTCTGTACTCTCTCTAATTCATCAAGGATGGACAAAGACAGGAGTCACAGGACTGAGAGGATAATAAATATCACCCTGGAGATCATTTACCTGCTGACTGGGGAGGTGAGTGGATCTGGGAGCGTCACAGTGAACTCAAATCTATAGTAATAATACAGGGACATGACTGGGGAGGTGAGAGGATCTGGGAGTGTCACAATGAAATCACTTATATCTATAGTAATAATACAGGGACATGACTGGGGAGGCGAGAGGATCTGGGAGTGTCACAGTGACATCACTTATATCTATAGTAATAATAAAGGACATGACTGGGTAGGTGAGGGTAATGACATCACTTATATCTATAGTAATAATACCGGGACATGACTGGGGAGGTGAGAGGATCTGGCAGTGTCACAGTGACATCACTTACATCTATAGTAATAATACCGGGACATGACTGGGGAGGTGAGTGTATCTGGGAGCATCACAGTGAACTCATATCTATAGTAATAATACAGGGACATGCCTGGGGAGGTGAGAGGATCTGGGAGTGTCACAGTGACATCACTTATATCTATAGTAATAATACAGGGACATGACTGGGGAGGTGAGAGGATCTGGGAACATCACTGTGACCTTTTATCTATAGCAATAATACAGGGACATGACTGGGGAGGTGAGTGTATCTGGGAGCATCACAGTGAACTCATATCTATAGTAATAATACAGGGACATGCCTGGGGAGGTGAGAGGATCTGGGAGTGTCACAGTGACATCACTTATGTCTATAGTAATAATACAGGGACATGACTGGGGAGGTGAGAGGATCTGGGAGTGTCACAGTGACATCACTTATATCTATAGTAATAATACAGGGACATGACTAGGGAGGTGACAGGATCTGGGAGCATCACTGTGACCTTATATTTCTAGTAATAATACCAGGACATGACTGGGTAGGTGAGAGGATCTGGGAGCATCATTGTGATCTTATAGCTATAGTAATAATACAAGGACATGACTGGGGAGGTGAGGGGATCTAGAAGCATCACTGTGACATCACTTATGTCTATAGTAATAATACAGGTATATGACTGGGGAGGTGAGGGGATCTGGGAGTGTCACATTGACATCACTTATATCTATAGTAATAATAAAGGGACATGACTGTGGAGGTGAGTGAATCTGGGAGCACCACTGTGACCTTATATCTATATTAATAATACGTATATGACTGGAGAGGTGAGTGGATCTGGGAGTGTCACAGTGACATCACTAATATCTATAGCAATACAGGGACATGACTGGGGAGGTGAGGGGATCTAGGAGATGCACAGTGACGTGACATATATCGTAATAATACAGGGACATGACTGGGAAGGTGAGGAGATCTGGGAGCGTCACTGTGACATCACATATCTATCGTACTAATACAGGGACATGACTGGGGAGGTGAGGGGATCTGGGAGCGTCACAGTGACATCACTAATATCTGTAGTCATAATAGAGGGACGTGACTTGGGAGGTGAGGGAATCTGGGAGTGTCTCAGTGACCTAACTTATATCTATAGTAATAATACAGGGACATGACTGGGGAGGGTGAGGGGATCTGGGAGTGTCATAGTGACACACATCTATAGTAATAATACAGGGACATGACTGGGGAGTTGAGGGGATCTGGGATTGTCACTTTGACATCACATATCTATTGTAATAATACGAGAACATGACTGGGGAGGTGAGGGGATCTGGGAGCGTCACTGTGAAGTCACATATCTATAGTAATAATACAGAGACATGACTGGGGAGGTGAGGGGATCTGGGAGAGGCGCAATGATGTCACATATCTATAGTAATAATACAAGGACATGACTGGGGAGGTAAGGTGACCTGGGAGTGGCACAGTGATGTCACTTATATCTATTGTAATAATACAGAGATGTGACTGGGGAGGTGAGAAGATCTGGGAGCGTCACAGTGACGTCACTCATATCTATAGTAATAATACAGGGACATGACTGGGGAGGTGAGATCTTGGAGCGTCACAATGACATCACTTATATCTGTAGCAATAATACAGAGATGTGACTGGGAGGGGCGAGGGGATCTCTGAGTGTCACAGTGACATCACTTTTATCTTTAGTTATAATACAGGGATATGACTGGGGAGGTGAGGGAATCTGTGAGTGTCACAGTGACATCACTTATATCAATAGCAATAATACAGGGACATGACTGGGGAGGTTCGCGGATCTGGGAGCTATACAGTGACATGACTTTTATCTATATTCGTAATACAGGGACATGACTGAGAAGGTGTGGGGATCCGAGAGCATTACAGTGACGTCACTAATATCCATAGTCATAATACAGGGACATGACTGGGGAGGTGAGATGATTTAGAAGCGTCACTGTGAAGTCACTTATATCTATAGTAATAATACAGGGACATTAATGGGGAGGTGAGGGAGTATAGTAGCATAACTAACATCACTTATTTTTAGTAATACAGGGACATGACTGGGGAGGTGAGGGGATCTGGGAGAGTCACTGTGACATCACTTATATCTATAGTAATAATACAGGGACATGACTGGGGAGGTGAGGGGGATCTGGGAGCGTCACTGTGACTCACATCTATAGTAATAATACAGGGACCTGACTGGGGAGTTGAGGGGATCTGGGATTGTCACTGAGACACCAATTATATCTATTGTAATACGAGAACATGACTGGGAAGGTGAGGGGATCTGGGAGCGTCACTGTGAAGTCACATATCTTAGTAATAATACAGGGACATGACTGGGGAGGTGAGGGGATCTGGGAGAGGCGCAATGATGTCACATATCTATAGTAATAATACAAGGACATGACTGGGGAGGTAAGGTGATCTGGGTGTGGCACAGTGATGTCACTTATATCTATAGTAATAAAACGGAGATGACTGGGGAGGTGAGGGAATCTGGGAGTTTCACAGAGACTTCACTTATATCTATAGTAATAATACAGGGACATGACTGGGGAGGTGAGGGGATATGGGAGTGTCACAGTGACGTCACTCATATCTATAGTAATATATTGATATTTGATGTCTCCTCCCTTACTCAGGATTACACAGTAGTGAAGAAGACATCCAATGAGTGTGAGATACTCAACAGCCATCCCTGTGTGTTAGGAGGTCTGAGTAGAACCCAGAGCCACATCCCAGTGCCTCCACCTGACTCACTAATACATGAGAGACCCAATGACCAAAAGATCCTGGAACTCACCAACAAGATCATTCAGCTGCTGACTGGAGAGGTGACTGCTGGGAATGGGGCATTATACAGTAACACCAGGGGATGTGTCTGGGTGATGACTGGAGAGGTGACTGCTGGGAATGGGACATTATACAGTAACACCGGGGGATGTGTCTGGGTGATGACTGGAGAGGTGACTGCTGGGAATGGGGCATTATACAGTAACACCAGGGGACGTGTCTGGCTGATGACTGGAGAGGTGACTGCTGGGAATGGGACATTATACAGTAACACCAGGGGATGTGTCTGGGTGATGACTGGAGAGATGACTGCTGGGAATGGGGCATTTTTCAGTAACACCAGGGGATGTGTCTGGGTGATGACTGGAGAGGTGACTCCTGGGAATGGTACATTATACAGTAACACCAGGGGACGTGTCTGGGTGATGACTGTATCACTCTGTGTCAGGTTCCTATAAGGTGTCATGATGTCACTGTCTATGTCTCCATGCAGGAGGGGGAGTATATAGAGGAACACAGGGGTCTGTACAAGGACGTGATGATGGAGAATCACCGGCCCCTCACATCTCTGGATAAGAGGAGACTGTCATGTATTGTACAGGGGAGAGCAGGTATGGGGGCCCCCTATATACACACATCATCTGATAATCGCATATATACACTGTACTCAGTCACTGTGTGTCTCCTACAGAAGGACCCAGTAACCGAGATATCTCAGAGAGATGTCCCCGTCCTCTGTATACCCAGGACTGTACAGAGGAGTATCACAGGATCCCACAGGAGGATCAGGTAGGTGGGCTATAGGGTCTCCCCAATAAACCAAAGTGACTGTCACTATATTTGTGTAGAGGAGCTGTGTGTCATTATATTTGTCTTGTTTACATAGGGTGAAGCCCAGTTAAATAATATTAAAATCAAAGATACAGAGGGAGAAGTAGAGACGTATGTGACTGATATGAAGGCAGAAGATATAGAGGGAGAAGAAGAGACGTATGTGACTGATAAAAAGGCAGAAGATATAGAGGGAGAAGAAGAGACGTATGTGACTGATATAAAGGCAAAAGACATAGATGGAGAAGAAGAGACGTATGTGACTGATATAAAGGCAGAAGATATAGAGGGAGAAGAAGAGACGTATGTGACTGATATAAAGGCAGAAGATATAGAGGGAGAAGAAGAGACGTATGTGACTGATATGAAGGCAGAAGATATAGATGGAGAAGAAGAGACGTATGTGACTGATATGAAGGCAGAAGATACAGAGGGAGAAGAGACGTATGTGACTGATATAAAGGCAGAAGATATAGAAGGAGAAGAGATGTACGTGACTGATATGAAGGCAGAAGATACAGAGGGAGAAGAAGAGACGTATGTGAGGGGTGATCAGCAGTGTAAGGAGGAGGAGATCCCTACAGATATCAGCACAGGTGAGTAATAAACACTTATTATAGAAGAGAGTCACATATTCTCCTTCCTCAGTCACTACATCAATCTCTTATCCTACACCCTCCTCTGTCAGTACAAATTAATGAGGAATTTGTTTTTTCCCAGTATGGAGTCAGGAGCCATCACCTCTATTATACTCCTGCTCTCACCCTCACATCATGTCACTGTGTGTTACCATCCCAGAGATCTGACCAGTCTCTTCCCCACACTCTCTAGGGTATATTGTACATCAGGAGCCATCAGCCCCTATTATACTCCAGCTCTCCGCCTCACATCATGTCACTGTGTGTTAGGTGTATCATACATCAGGAGCCATCAGCCCCTATTATACTTCTGCTCTCCCACTCACATGTCACTGTGTGTAACCAGCCCAGAGATCTGACCAGTCTCCTCCCCACACTCTCTGGTGTATCATACATCAGGAGCCATCAGCCCCTATTATACTTCTGCTCTCCCACTCACATCATGTCACTGTGTGTTACCAGCCCAGAGATCTGACCAGTCTCCTCCCCACACTCTCTGGTGTATCTCATACATCAGGAGCCATCAGCCCCTATTATACTCCTGCTCTCCTCCTCACATCATGTCACTGTGTGTTACCAGCCCACAGATCTGACCAGTCTCCTCCCCACACTCTCTGGTGTATCTCATACATCAGGAGCCATCAGCCCCTATTATACTCCTGCTCTCCTCCTCACATCATGTCACTGTGTGTTACCAGCCCAGAGATCTGACCAGTCTCCTCCCAACACTCTCTGATCTAACCCTCCCTCCCCCACAGCCTAACCCTCCCTGGGGGATGCCTAACCCCCCCTACACACTGTCTAACCATTCCTCCCCCACAGCCTGTTCCTATCCCTACCCAGCGGTGCTAACCCTTCTCCCTGAAGCCTAACCCTAACTCTCCCTCCCCCACAACCGAACCCGCCCTCCCCCATAGCATAACCCTCCCCGGGGGGTGCCTAACCCCCCCTATCCGCAGCCTATCTCCCTCACAGCCTAACCCTCCCCTGGGGATGCCTAACACCCCCTACCTGCAGCCTAATCCTCCCTCCCCAACAGCCTGTCCCTAACCCTCCACAGTGGTGCTAACCCTTCTTCCTGCAGCCTAAACCTAGCCCTCCCTCCCCCACAACCTGTCCCTAACCCTCCCCAGTGGTGCTAAGCCTTACCCTTCTCTCTGCAGCCTAACCCTCCCTCCCCCACAGCCTAGCTCCCCCACCCTAGCAGCCTAACCCTATCCCTCTCTGGGGATGCCTAACTCTAACCCCCCACCTACCCACAGCCTAACCCTAACCATCCCACCCCTGCAGCCAAAAGCACCTCCAAGTCAGGTGACCAGAATACAGCCTGTGGCTTCAGCAGCATTGCTAGGCTGCGGCAGTAAACGCTGCCCGGAGTAAGCGTAGCCAGCGGCTTTAGGGCAGTAGGAGTGGGGTGACTTAATAGATTGGGTCTTGGTCCCAGCGGCGGCTGAGAGCTCTCAGGTAGGGTAGATAAATAGCCACTTAGTGAGGAGAGCTCCAGAAAGCACGTCTGGATGGACCACACTCCTCTTATTTATTAGTTTATATACTAACAGGGGTGACAGGTGTGGTACAGCCCTACAAAGGCAGATCCAATCTCTTTCTCATCAGACTCTGCTGTCTTCCCTGCACTCTCACTCAGATGTTCACTGTTGCCAGTAGCACACGTATGAGAAGCAGAAGTATGGCGGCAGCTGTATAGATTCTGATATGTAATTCTCTGTATCATACTTACCGTACACACATCATCCTTATTACTATTGAGAGAATAGAGGTAAGACACTGATGATGAGGGTGTAAGAGTGGATTATAACCTAGCAGGTGATGATGATGATGATTGCAGGGTATTATATGGTGTATTGCATGTAAAGTACCTTGTTCCACACCTACTCTGCTGTAGCAATATACCTTATATAAGGGTGAGTAACACTTGTACAGGTTTACCAGCGTATGAGCACACACATAAAGGAATACTACCTTACCAATGCTTCCAGGAGTAACGTTAGGAGACATTTCTCTGATCCATCAACTCATATGACTGATGTTATTGTTCATCTAGAATCTCCAATTCATACGATATGTTCCCCATCCATTGTTTTACATTGGTGCTGACATAGGACTTGGCGAGTGACTACATCTCCATTTATACTTTATGGTTAGTTACCAGTACAAGAGAGATATATATATGTCTTATTATAATATTACATTTGTTATTGTGAGTGTTCTCAGGAGGGTGGACACAATGATAGTCTGAGACACAATATTATAATGCCTTCAGTAAAAGTTATGTTTTATTATACACACACATTTACAATTAAGTGTCCCAGAGAGTCGTCTTCTATTGTTTACAAGATTAATATTGTTACAGATAATGTCACATTTCCATAATGTATTTTATTTCCAGCAGATGGACACACAAGCAGAAATATCTCAGAAGGACATGTAATGTTATCCCCGGATTGTGACATAAAAGATAATGACAGTAGACAGGATTCTCCAGGAGATAACCCCATTACCCCAATTATACATTCAGCTCTATCAGCTGATCCCCCTGATCCTGGGAAATGTTCTCCTGATCACTCTGATATTGGTGCATCTGTTATAGCTCTGACAGATATAGTGTTTCCATGTTCTATAGATACCAAATGTTTTACACAGAACACAAAGTGTATTAACCCACACACAGGTAAGGCAGGTGAAAGGCCAGTATGTCCGGAGTGTGAGAAATGTTTTACATACAAATCAGATCTTGTTATACATCAGAGAAGTCACACAGGTGAGAAGCCATTTCCATGTTCTGAGTGTGGGAAATGTTTTGCACGGAAATCACGTCTTGTTAGACATCCGAGAAGTCACACAGGTGAGAAGCCATTTCCATGTTCTGAGTGTGGGAAATGTTTTACACAGAATTCACAACTTGTTGCACATCAGAGAAGTCACACAGGTGAGAAGCCATTTCCATGTTCTGAGTGTGGGAAATGTTTTGCACAGAAATCAGTTCTTGTTAAACATAACAGAAGTCACACAGGTGAGAAGCCATATTCATGTTCTGAGTGTGGGAAATGTTTTGCATACAAATCAGCTCTTGTTAAACATAACAGAAGTCACACAGGTGAGAAGCCATTTCCATGTTCTGAGTGTGGGAAATGTTTTGCACACAAATCAGATCTTGTTATACATCACAGAAGTCACACAGGTGAGAAGCTGTTTCCTTGCTCCGAATGCGGGAAATGTTGTGCAAGTAAATCACATCTTGTTATACATCAGAGAAGTCACACAGGTGAGAAGCCATTTTCTTGCTCTGAGTGCGGGAAATGTTTTACACAAAAATCACATCTTGTTACACATCACAAAAGTCACACAGGTGAGAAGCCATTTCCATGTTCTGAGTGTGGGAAATGTTTTGCACAAAAATTACATCTTGTTATACATCACAGAAGTCACACAGGTGAGAAGCCATTTTCTTGCTCTGAGTGTGAGAAATGTTTTACACGGAAATCACATCTTGTTACACATGAGAGAAGTCACACACGTGAGAAGGTATTTTCTTGCTCTGAGTGCGCGAAAAGTTTTACCTGGAAATCCCACTTTGTTATACATCAGAGAAGTCACACAGGTGAGAAGCCATTTTCTTGCACTAAGTGTGGGAAATGTTTTACACGGAAATCAAATCTTGTTACACATTACAGAAGTCACACAGGTGAGAAGGCATTTCCATGTTCTGAGTGCTGGAAATGTTTTACACGGAAATCATATCTTCTTAGACATCAGCGAACTCACACAGGTGAGAGGCCATTTATATACTCTGAGAAATAAATCAGCTCTTGTTGCACAAATTAGACATCACTCAGGTGAGGAACCATTTTAATCTTCTGGAGTATACTCATCATTGCCATGCATTGTTCTTCAAGGTTCTTATCCTATCTCCTATGCTTTTTGCAATATACATGCTACCACTGGGTGTTAGGGTCTCCTGCCCTGTACTGCCACGTCGTCATGGCAACCGGGAGACAAGTGCTAGCGGAGTAACCTGAGCGCAGCTGATACTCCGGTTCGGGTCTTTTGCTGTGCAGTGGTTACAGGCTCTGTGCACGGCAGGGGATCCGGTGCTGGTTTTTGTGCTCAGTCTGAGTTCTGAGTGGGGCGTGGACAGCACCTGCTTTATAAGGCCTCTTCTCAGGTTAAGCAGATGCTGCTGAATCTTTGTTGGTTAGTCAGTTCCTGAAAGTTAGCCAGTACTGTGTAGCTTTGTATTTGTTGTTGCTTACTGCAAATAGGCCTGGGGATTTGGTACTACACTCTGCCAATCCAGACCTAGCAGTAAGACTGGAGTCAGTCGTTTAGCTTGCTGGGGTTCTTTTACTACTCTGTGAACTTAGCAAGTTTGCGGCTGTATTCTAAGACTTGCCTGCCTAAATTCTGTCTCACTGTGCAAGGTGTTCAGGTGTCAGCTTAGTGGCAGTAAGCTGAACCTGTGCACTGCAAGTGAGAATTAGGATTGTGGAGACTCTCCTTGTATCTATCATTCCATCTCTGACCAAGGAGTTTACTGGCACACCCGTTGGTAACCCTTTAGGGTTTTGCTGTTTCCCTTAGCAACAGCATTTCGGGTTCTCTACGTATTAAAACACAACATCTTGCTTTTCCCATCTGAGCATTACTAATACTAGGGAGACACCCAGTTCCTTAGCCTCTGGGCTTCTCTGTTCACTTTGTGTGTATTTTGTTACCCTATCACCTTCTGTGTACGTAATGTCATATTCCCCAGTCTGTCTGTGAGTTCATTTGTTTTGCATACCTATCCGTTCAGACACCAGTACATTCCTGCAGGCACTGGTGTGCATAACAGTTCAAACACCAGTACATTCCTGCAGGCACTGGAGTGCATAACAGTTCTGGCACCAGTACATTCCTGCAGGCACTGGTGTGCATAACATATTCAGCAGCCTAATACTCCTGTTGAAATTTTGTGGGAATATGGAGCATACCCCTCAAAATACGTTGCAACAGGTGGTCGATCAGGTGCAGGTCCTGACTCGACAATTTAATGATTTGTCCATTAAAATGCACACCTCCCAGGCCGCTGGCGGAGCTCCCGCAGCAGCAGCACCTTCAGGGGTTAAGGAGCCGAAAGTAAATCTCCCGGATCGTTTTTCTGGAGATCGCTCGCAGTTCTTTTGTTTCAAGGAGAGCTGGAAGCTATACTTCCGGCTTAGGCCTCAGTCTTCTGGGTCGGAGATTCAGCGGGTGGGCATAGTGATTTCCTTGCTACAAGGAGACCCACAGGTCTGGGCATATGGGTTGCAGCCTGAATGTCCGTCGCTTAAAAGTGTTGATGCTTTTTTTACGGCACTGGGCATGTTGTATGATGACCCTGACAAGACGACCTCAGCCGAGGCTCAGATTTCGATCCTTAAGCAAGGGCGAAGGCCAGTTGAGGTTTACTGTACGGAGTTTCGGAGGTTGGCTCATGATACCCAGTGGAATGACCCAGCCCTGAGACACCAGTACCGAAGAGGTCTTTCTAACCAGATAAAGGACCAACTGGTACAATATCCCTTGCCTGATAGCTTGGATCAGCTCATGCAGTTATCCATCCGGGTGGATAGACGGCTGAGAGAGCGTAGGCTTGAAAGGGAGACTGAGGTTTCCTTCTTTCCCAAGGGAACCTCAGACTCTGAGGAATTTTCCGAGGAGCCTATGCAGATTGGGGCTACCCGCCTCTCCTCGCGTGAGAAGATGCGGAGGAGACAGCAGGGGTTGTGTTTGTACTGTGGGAATAAAGGTCATGTGGTAGTATCATGCCCAGAAAAGCCGGAAAACTTCAGGGCCTGAGGGTGATGGGAAATATCCTGTCAGGGGAGGGGTCCTGGGGTGCACACCGGTAATGAGAGGTGCGACCCTGCGGAGACCTTTCAGTAGAACTGCATACAAAGAAAAAGGTTGCAGGTGCACAATTCAAACATTACCAAATTATTAATAATAATAATTGCAATAAAATTTTGCATTTTAAGCGAGGTTCTTCGCTTAGTTATGGCCATAAGTAACGGCTTGCCCACCGCGTCCAGGTGACCTCATTAGTCGGGCAAGTCCCTAACATTTTGGGGGGTACAAATCTAGGGTGCGGGACCCCCCAAATATCCTGTCAGGGCAGAAGTCAGAATTTCCCAAGAAGACCTTTTATCATTCCGGTGACCTTGAAGATCCTTGGTCAAACTGTCAAGACTGAGGCCTTTGTGGACAGTGGGGCCGACGGGGTTTTTATGGACCGCCAATTCGCCCTGAAACACTCTGTTCCCTTAGTACCCTTGGCATCGGAAATTGAGATTTGTGGGTTAAACGGGGATCCATTATCCCAAGGTAAAATTACCTCTTGCACTAGCCAGATTTCTTTGTTTATTGGAGCCACACACTCTGAAAAATTGTCCTTTTATGTGACTGTCTGTACTTTTGCCCCCATTGGTGTTGGGGTTACCATGGTTAAGGGCCCACAATCCTCAATTTGACTGGGTCTCTGGGGAGATTTTTAGTTGGGGTACTGATTGTTTCAGGAGTTGCTTGAGCCTTCCAGTCAGGCTCTCGCAGTTAAGATTGCCAGGGTGTTATGCAGATTTTGCGGACGTGTTCTCCAAAAAAGTTGCAGAGGTACTACCTCCCCATCGCCCCTATGACTGTGCCATTGATTTGTTGCCAAATGCTAAGCTTCCCAAGAGCAGGTTGTACTCCCTGTCACGTCCTGAGACTCAGGCTATGGCAGAGTACATTCAGGAGAACTTGGCTAAGGGATTTATCAGACCTTCACAGTCTCCAGTTGGGTCGGGGTTCTTCTTCGTGGGTAAAAAGGACGGTTCGTTGCGACCCTGCATCGACTTCAGGGAATTGAACCGTATCACGATTAAAAACTCATACCCACTGCCCCTCATTTCGGTCTTGTTTGACCAGCTTCGTACTGCCACCATTTTTTCTAAGATTGACCTACGCGGTGCGTACAATCTAATCCGAATAAAAGAGGGGGATGAATGGAAGACTGCCTTTAATACCCACTCAGGGCATTATGAATATTTGGTGATGCCTTTTGGGCTCTGTAATGCCCCGGCAGTCTTCCAGGATTTCATGAATGATGTGCTCAGGGAATATTTGGATAGATTCTTAGTTGTATACTTAGATGACATCCTAATCTTCTTCTCCCATTCCCTGGAGGAACATCGGAAGCATGTACGCTTAGTCGTCCAGAAACTCAGAGACCACCGGCTTGGGGCGAAGCTGGAGAAGTGCGAATTTGAAGTTCAGCAAATCGCATTTCTAGGATATATTATCTCCCCAGAAGGTTTCCAAATGGAGGGTTCCAAGGTACAGGCAGTCCTGGATTGGGTGCAGCCCACTAGTTTGAAGGCGCTTCAGCGTTTCCTGGGCTTTGTGAATTTTTATAGACGATTTATCGCTGGATTTTCGTCTATAGTGGCGCCCTTGGTGGCACTCACTAAGAAAGGGGCGGATGTTGCTCACTGGTCTTGTGAGGCTAAAGCGGCTTTTGCCCGTCTCAAAAGGGCATTTGTATCGGCCAAGGTGCTGCGACACCCAGATCCAGAGCGTCCTTTTGTGGTGGAGGTGGATGCCTCTGAGATGGGTATTGGGGCAGTGCTTTCTCAGATGGGAGTGTCTGATAATCGCCTTCATCCCTGTGCTTACTTTTCCCGTAAATTTTCGCCTGCCGAGATGAATTATGACGTGGGTAACCGGGATGTTGGCTATTAAGGATGCACTCGAGGAGTGGAGACACTGGCTTGAGGGGGCTAAGTTTGTGGTCTCAATTCTCACCGACCATAAGAATCTGGCATATTTAGAGTCAGCGAAGCGTCTCAATGCCAGGCAGGCACGATGGGCTTTGTTTTTTGCTCGCTTTAATTTTTTGATAACATATCTCCCTGGGTCAAAAAACATCAAGGCTGATGCGCTCTCGCGGAGTTTTGCTCCAATCCAGGAGACCACCGAGGAGCCGTTGCCCATTGTGTCCCCATCATGTATTAAAGTGGGCATTACCCAGGACCTCTTATCATTAGTCCTTAGAGCACAGGAGCAGGCTCCTCCAGACCTTCCGGTAGGTCTTTTGTTTGTGCCTCCTAGGTTAAGACAGCGAGTGTTCCTGGAATTCCATGCCAAGAAGTCGGCAGGTCACCCGGGTATTGCCAGAACTCGGGAGTTGCTATCTAGGGCGGTGTGGTGGCCCTCGGTGGCTAAGGATGTGGATCAGTGGGTTCGGGCATGTGACATCTGTGCCCGAAATAAGACTCCTAGAGGGGTTCCTGTTGGCCCATTACATCCACTCTCTATCCCATCTAAGCCATGGACCCACATTTCAATGGATTTTGTGGTGGACTTGCCCAAATCCTCGGGGATGACAGCCATCTGGGTTGTCGTTGACAGGTTTTCGAAGATGGCGCACTTCGTTCCACTGGTTGGGCTGCCATCGGCCAGACGCCTGTCTGAATTATTTATGCTGCATGTTGTGCGTCTCCACGGGTTGCCACTTGATGTGGTCTCTGACCGCGGATCCCAGTTTGTGGCCAAATTCTGGAGGGCATTTTGTTCCGATCTCCAGATTTCTGTCAGCTTGTCGTCAGGCTACCATCCGCAGTCTAATGGGCAGGCTGAAAGGGTGAACCAGTCCTTGGAGCAGTTCCTCAGGTGTTATGTCTCCAAGTGTCAGACTGACTGGGTTGCTCATCTGTCCATGGCGGAGTTTGCATATAACAACGCTGCTCACTCTGCTACAGGGATCTCTCCCTTCCTTTGTGTGTATGGGCATCATCCTAAGGCCAATTCTTTTGACCCCCTGGACTCCACGCCTGGTGGTTCCTCTGTGGTTTCGGTCCTTAGAGGTATTTGGCGGAAAGTGAAGAAAGCCCTCGTGTCTGTGTCATTAGTGACCAAAAGGGTTTTTGATAAGCGGAAAAGACCCTGCAGCTTCAAATTAGGAGACTTCGTCTGGTTGTCTACCAAGAATTTGAAGTTGAGACAGCCATCTCATAAGTTAGGCCCCTGGTTCATCGGCCCTTATAAGATCACCAGGGTTATCAATCCGGTGGCATTTCAGTTAGATCTGCCCCGTTCTTTGGGTATCAATAAAACATTTAATTGTTCCCTTTTAAAACGGGCGATTAGTAATCCTTCATCCAGTGGAAAACCTTCCCCTCTTCTGATACGTGGCCAGAGGGAGTTTGTTGTTGAAAGGATTCTTGACTCCAAGATGGTTCGGGGTCGGCTGTCATTTTTGGTGCACTGGAAGGGGTATGGCCCGGAGGAGCGGTCGTGGGTGCGCAGTTGTGATCTTCATGCCCCCAGACTGATACGCTCTTTCTTCTCGCAGTTCCCCGATAAACCCGGTGGTAGGGGTTCTTTGACCCCTCGTCAGAGGGGGGGTACTGTTAGGGTCTCCTGCCCTGTGCTGCCACATCATCATGGCAACCGGGAGACAAGTGCTAGCGGAGTAACCTGAGCGCAGCTGATACTCCGGTTCGGGTCTTTTGCTGTGCAGTGATTACAGGCTCTGTGCACGGCAAGGGATCCGGTGCTGGTTTTTGTGCTCACAGTCTGTGAGGTCTGAGTGGGGCGTGGACAGCACCTGCTTTATAAGGCCTCTTCTCAGGTCAAGCAGATGCTGCTGAATCTTTGTTGGTTAGTCAGTTCCTGAAAGTTAGCCAGTACTGTGTAGCTTTGTATTTGTTGTTGCTTACTGCAAATAGGCCTGGGGATTTGGTACTACACTCTGCCAATCCAGACCTAGCAGTAAAACTGGAGTCAGTCGTTTAGCTTGCTGGGGTTCTTTTACTACTCTGTGAACTTAGCAAGTTTGCGGCTGTATTCTAAGACTTGCCTGCCTAAATTCTGTCTCACTGTGCAAGGTGTTCAGGTGTCAGCTTAGTGGCAGTAAGCTGAACCTGTGCACTGCAAGTGAGAATTAGGATTGTGGAGACTCTCCTTGTGTCTATCATTCCATCTCTGACCAAGGAGTTTACTGCCACACCCGTTGGTAACCCTTTAGGGTTTTGCTGTTGCCCTTAGCAACAGCATTTCGGGTTCTCTACGTATTAAAACACAACATCTTGCTTTTCCATCTGAGCAGTTCTAATACTAGGGAGACACCCAGTTCCTTAGCCTCTGGGCTTCTCTGTTCACTTTGTGTGTATTTTGTTACCCTATCACCTTCTGTGTACGTAATGTCATATTCCCCAGTCTGTCTGTGAGTTCATTTGTTTTGCATACCTATCCGTTCAGACACCAGTACATTCCTGCAGGCACTGGTGTGCATAACAGTTCAAACGCCAGTACATTCCTGCAGGCACTGGAGTGCATAACAGTTCAAACGCCAGTACATTCCTGCAGGCACTGGAGTGCATAACAGTTCTGGCACCAGTACATTCCTGCAGGCACTGGTGTGCATAACACTGGGTGATGTCATGCCCTCATCTACCACTGCTATACAGATGACCTGTCTTTTTCTCCAGCAAAGTCACACAGGTGAGAAGCCATTTCCATGTTCTGAGTGTGGGAAATGTTTTACACACAAATCACAATTTGTTACACACCAGAGAAGACACACAGGTGAGAAGCCATTTTAATCTTCTGGAGTATACTCATCATTGCCATGCGTTGTTCTTCAAGGTTCTTATCGTATCTCCTATGCTTTTTGCAATATACATGCAACCGCAGGGTGAAATAATCAGATGTCATGCCCTCATCTACCACTGCTATGCAGATGACCTGTCTCTTGCTCCGGGTACTGAGAACCAAGTACCAATCCTAAATGGTTGTCTAGCTGAGCTCCAGGTGTGGGTGATGCCAGTTGGCTGTGACTTAGTCCTGGTGAAACAGGTCCTTATGATAGAAGCTCACCAACAAAGGGGAGGGCTACAGTTCAGCTTTACCTACCAACCAGACTTACGCTTGTGGGTTCAGAGTTACAGAATGCTGATCATGTGCGGAATCTTGGTGTCCTGGATGGTGGAGTGACACTTAGACATCAGGTATCAGCCACAATCAGATCCTCATCTGAGGAACATAGCCAGACTCCAGCACTTTATTCCCTCAGAAGATCTACCTACAGTCATACATGTACTTGTATCATCACACATAGACTACTGCAATGTCCTCTACCTGGGTCTCCCAGCAATAGAATTGCACCACTTGTAGCTTGTACAGAATGCAGCAGCCAGGCTGTTACCTAACCAGCCCGTTCCTGCCACATAACACCCATTCTCTGCTCCCTTCACCGGCTGCCTGTAAGATGGTGACTCTATTACATAATCTTACTGACTCTCCCAGCCCTACATGACCAGGGTCCATGGTACCAGAAGCAGCTTCTGCCTCCTTACTGCCCCGCTTTCTTACTTCCATCTGGAGATGAAGGACTGTTACCAGCAGTACCAATAATCCCCAAGCAGTGCTGAAATGTCAGAGGGGCAGACAGGGTGGTGGCACTAGTGCTGTAGCAGGAGCTGCCTGAGGCACTGTCTATGGGTAATATTGTCCCCAAGCAGCGCTGAGGTGTCAGAGGGAGACAGGGCAAGTGCAGTTGTGGGGGGGGGGGGGGGGACAGAGCAGTGGCAGTAGTGGGGGGAGACAGGGCAGTGACGTGCAGTGAGGTGAGGCAGAGCCTTTCCTGTTATACTAATGTTTGTGCAAGAGTTTTTACTGTATACGAAAAATACAAAGACTTATAAATATCTTCTTTGCATTATTCTAATCATGTTTATAACCAAAACTCCGGAGTAAAAAGTCTATGGCAGGGGAGGCAGTGCCCCACCTGTGTATCTTTTCCGCACATCTCTGATCAAAAGTCACCAAATTTCCAAGAGTTTATACTGCTGCACCTATGTATAATGCCCGGATGTATATACTGCTGCACCTGTGTATAATGCCCACATGTACACTTTGGCTCATATGTTGTGTGTAAATCTGGCTCTAGCCAGTACTTCCTGAGCCATTTAGATCACTGCACGTCCCGGAGTGGCAGTAGTGGGGGGAGGTGGGGTGGGTGACAGTAGTGGGGAGGAGACAGGGCAGTGGCAGCAGTGGAAGCAGACATGGTGATGGCAGTAGTGGGGGGAGATGGCAGTGGCAGTAGTGGGAGGCAGGGTGGGTGGCAGTAGTAGGAGGGGCTAGTTGGGGGAGATGTGGCGGAGGCAATAGTGGGGGGAGATAAGTCGGTAGCAGTAGTGGGGAGAGACAGGGTGGTGGCAGTAGTGGGGGGGGGAGACGGGGATGGCTGCAGTGCAGTACCGGGATATGCTGGAGGCAGTAACGAGGTGTATTGGTCCCGCAACATAACCAGTTGATGATTTGACTTAATGATGATTATGCTTCCTTATTTCTAATTAATCCCTTGTATGTGTTACTGTTATTTGCTGTGTCAGCCTTTATGTGTGTTCTGTGTAATAATCCTGAAAGTAGTGCTGCTACCGATCTCATATCATTTGTAGTAACTTGGAAAAGATGAGATATGAGGTGCACTCTGGAAGCTTATAGGGGGTTAATCAGAGATGAACGCAGATGTGACATCACGCAGCCTCCCCGGAAAATGGTCCCGGCCCACCCGCGTACACCCCTCAGGGATGCGGCCGCAATGTGTGTGTCTGTGCGGCCGATGCGCACGTGCATTTTGCCACCACCAGCAAACTGCTGCGGGCTGCTATTGCGGCTGGGTCTGAATGACCCCCATAGGGTTTTGGCTATCCTGATCTGTTTTACTTACCTACAATACTATAATGTAACTTGAATTGTTTCTGTGCTTTAAAGGATATTTTATCCATGTTGTGCAGAGTAAAGTATTTTTGAAGTTTAAAATATAGAGAAAAATCTGTGTATTAAAGATATGAAATAAAGTTGTTAAAAAACAAAAGATTTCCATTGAGTCTTTTTATGTGTCTGTGCATTATCTTATTTCCAGATAATTGTTGCTATGGTGACAGAAACCATTTCCTGTTAATGTGTCACTTGTATTGTTACTTTTGTGTCCAGCGAGTGGGCTCAGAAATGTTATCCTTTTCCTCGCAGCCCCAGTTGCTGGAGAAAATGAAGGAGGAGCTGTTGGCGGGTCACGTTCCGCTTGAGCTGACCATTTTCTCACCAGCAGGTCTTTCCTCCTCTGCAGACTTGTGTCCGGAGAGAGAGATACAACGTAGGCTTTAAACCTAGGATCGAGCACAGTGGCCAAAATGTAGTGCTCTGATTTCAACAGATTGACCACCCGTGAATACTGGCAAAGCGAATGAAGGGCTCCATCCACAAGTATTTCCAGGGAAGACGTTAAGTCTGAGGGACTATGCACAGGCCCAAATGATAATTGTTTTATGATCCTTCTATGTATGAACCAACCGATAGAGGGAATAATCCGAAAGTGTTAATACCAAAGATTAGCCAATCTGGTTGGAGGTGCGCCATAAAGCAAATTGCAATGACTGGTTAGGGGGTTTAGAAAAAAACCGCTAGTGGGCTTATATCTAAAGAAGCCTTAATGTGTGGCGCACTCTTTTTTTCTTTGTTTCATGAATAAATTAAAACATAACTTATTATTTTTATTTAATATAGATTTTTCAATAGGCATGACATAAGGCAATTGATTGTCAGCCTGGAAAGACAAAAAAATTAATGAAAGATATAAAATAATTTATATAACAGCACTACCTATGTATGGGTATATGGGTAGAGCAATAATTGATATAAGCAAGTGAAATATAAAAGGAATTTAAACACAGGTTTTATTTATCAAATTTATGAGATCCTTTCACAACGGGATTGTGATCTCAGAAAAAAACTGTTTTACTGCTGCGCCCTGCAGAGCGTTACTACTGCATACAACCTAAGTGCTCCCTGTAGAGCGTTACTACTGCATACAGCCTAAGTGCTCCCTGCAGAGCGTCACTACTACATACAACCTAAGTGCTCCCTGCAGAGCACTACTGCTGCATATAACCTAAGTGCTCCCTGCAGAGCGTTACTACCGCATACAACCTAAGCAGCCTTTTTGTGGTAACCACTATGTCTTACAATGACCACTTTGTTACTACCCGTAGCGTATCACACGTTAAGACAGTGTTACTACCTAATGTATTTCAGTGGGATCTTTCTCAAAGGCACAAAGAAACATATATGTTCAATGTTTCACTTGCTTATATCAATTATTGCTCTACCCATATACCCATACATAGGTAATGCTGGTATATAAATTATTTTATATCTTTCCTTAAGTTTTTGTCTTTCCAGGCTGACAATTAATTGTCTTATGTCATGCCTATTGAAAAATCTATCTTAAATAAAAATAATAACAGTTATGTTTTCATTTATTCATGGAACATAAAAAAGAGTGCGCCACACATTAAGCCTTCTTTAGATATAAACCCTCCATCCACAAGTCCCACATACTTAGCGAAATCGCTCCGTATTAGCTCCTCCTTCAATTTCTCCAGCTGCTTCTGCAAAAGCCTGATGAGGGGAATGACCTGACTTAAGCTGGCAGTGTCTGAACTGACTTCACGTGTGGCAAGTTTGAAGGGTTCGAGAACCTTGCAAAACACGGAAATCATTCTTCATTGCACTTGAGTCAGGTGTATTCACCCTCTTTTGCCTGTATCGTAGGTGGATGTATAGGCATTAATGACCTTTTGCTGCTCCTCCATCCTCTGAAGCATATAGAGTGTTGAATTCCACCTCATTACCACCTCTTGCTTCAGGTGATGACAGGGCAGGTTCAGGAGTGTTTGCTGGCGCTCCAGTCTTTGGCACACAGTGGCTGAATGTTGAAAGTGGCCCACAATTTTTCGGGCCACCGACAGCATCTCCTACACGTCCCTGTCGTTTTTAAAAAAAATTCTGCACCACCAAATTAATTGTATGTGCAAAACATGGGACGTGCTGGAATTTGCCCAGATGTAATGCACGCACAATATTGGTGGCATTGTCCGATATCACAAATCCCCAGGAGAGTCTAAGTGGGGTAAGCCATTGTGTGATGAGGTACCTCAGTTTCCGTAAGAGGTTGTCAGAGGTGTGCCTCTCCTGGAAACCGGTGATACAGTGATACACATCATATCCTGCCTAGTAATGAGTTGGCATTTGTGAGATGCTGGTGCCGCCGCTGTTGTTGCTGCAGTATGCAATAAATCTACCCAGTGGGCTGTCACAGTCATGTAGTCCTTAGTTTGCCCTGCTCCACTTGTCCACATGTCCGTGGTTAAGTGGACATTAGGTACAACCTCATTTTTCAGGACACAGAGGACACTTTTCTTAATGTCCCTGTACAGTCCGGGAATCGCTTGCCTAGTGAAGTGGAATCTAGACGGGATTTGGTATCGGGGACACAGAATGTCCATCAGCTGTCTAAATCCCTCTGCACTAATGGCGGATACTGGACGCACGTCTACCACCAGCATAGTTATTATGGCCCCAGTTATCTGTTTTGCAACAGGGTGACTGCTGTCATATTTCATCTTCCTCACAAAGGACTGCTTGGGTACAACAGGAAGAATGGATTTAGGTGTCAGTGGACTGCTTACGCTATTACCCAAAGTTTCTGAACTTGGAAATGACTTCTGATGAATGCGCTGCAGGTGACGTATAAGGGAGGATGTTCCTAGGTGGTTAATGTCCTTACCCCTACTTATTACAAATTGACAAAGGCAACACACAGCTTGACACCTGTTGTCAAGATTTGTAGATAAATAATTCCACACCGAAGAGGTGGCTTTTTTGTATTTTTCCCAGGCATGACAATGTGCTTTCTCATCCCATGGACAACAACTGTCTCCACTGGTGCCTTATTCAAACCAACCACATCTCCATCATAATCCTCATCATAAACTTCCTCCTCAGTGCCAGCTACACCAATATCTTGCTCATCCTGGTATACATCTACAGTGACATCCTCCATCTAAATATTAGCAACTGGACTGGTGGTACTCCTCCCAGCACTTGCAGGGGGCGTGCAAATGGTGGTAGGAGCCTCCTCTTTCCATATAGTCTTGGGAAGGTCAGGCCTAGACATCGCAACCACGGACACATTTGGACTCTCCTTGGGGATTTGTGATATCTCTGAAAGCACAGTTGTTTTTTCCTGTGCTTTAACAAGCTTAATGTTTTTAATTTTTCAAGAGGGAGGAGGGCTTCCATCCTCATGAGGAGCTGAGCCACCAGTCATGAATATAGGCCAAGGCCTTAGCCTTTCCTTGCCACTTCATGTCCTGAATGGCATATTGGCAATTTTATGTATTTCATCAGATAATCATTATTTTTTTTATTATTTATTTTTGTTTCTCGGATTTTACACGCCCTCTATGACATTGGACATCGGCCTTAGCAGACGACATTGATGGAATTGCATCGTAAATGTCATGACTGGTGGCAGCAGCAGCTTCAGCACCAATACTAGGAACTGGAAGTGGTTCCTGATCTCCAAATTGTTCTCAATTCCACAGGACAGCACCCCTTTATTATTACAGCACACAGTGCAGTTCCCCTTTATTTTCACTGCACCCCTGTATTCGTACAGCATACAGGACCAGTGTAATATTATTAAGACATCAGCAACCCTATATTTAACAGCATACAGGAGCAGTTTTACTTTTATTTTAACAACTGCACCCCTGAATTTTTTACAGCATACAAGACTGTACCAGCACCCCTGGATATTCACAGTATACAGGACCAGTATGCTTTTATTTTAACAACTGCACCCCTACATTTTTACAGCATACAGGACCAGTGTAATATCTTAACAGCAGCACCCCTGAATTTTTACAGCATACAAGACTACCAGCACCCCTGGATTTTCACAGCATACAGGAACAGTGTGCTTTTAGTTTAACAACTGTACCCCTGATTTTTTTTTCAACATTACATTTTTATTCATATTAAAGAATTAAAACAAGAATACAGAAAAAAACAAAAGAGAATAGGGTAACAATAGGGAAAAAATAATATAGGGGGAGAGACAGGACATCGAAAAGCATCACGTAAAATATACAATCACAAATCATGAATATTCTTCAGATAAAGGGCTTCTCAAGTCACATGGAGGGCTCTGTAAGTTGGGGGACGAAGGGGAAACTCCTTTAGTCTCAGTAATATATGTATGCCATGGAAGCCACTTCATAATGGGAGAAGAGGGAATCGTAGAGTATAGTTTCCATCTCGAAATGGAATTGGGTCTTAGAAATAACTTTCGAAGGGAGGGAGGAGGGAGATTTCCAGTTTTGAGCAACTGCAGCTCTGGCTGCAATTAGAATGTGACCAAGGACATAACGAGTAGATTTGGGGACAGTGTCAGGGCACCAGTGCAGCAACGCTAAAGAAGGGTCTTGAGTCAATTGAAGACCAGTGATCGAATGGATAAGGTCATATACTTTATCCCAAAAGGAACGTAGAGCATTCCCAAAAAATATGTAAGAGTGTGCCTTCATAGTGGCAAAGGCGCCAACAGAATTTAGAGTTAGTTGGCCAAATGTTATGTAGTTTATATGGGGTGAAGTACAATCTAAAAGTTGAATATGCATTTCAGTGTGGTTGGTACAGGTAGAAAGGGAGAAGGAAGAAAAGTGAATAGATTACCATTGTTTAGGAGAGAATGTGCAATGGAGTTCAGCTTCCCACTTAATTTGAACGGCAGATTTAGCCGTGGCATCTGGAGGTGTTAGCAGACCATACCAAACAGATATAGCTCCACGAGATGAAGTTTTAGCCAATCGGTTCAGGATAGTGCTGGAGTGAAATTAGAAGACGTTAGGGCTAGTAGTCATATCGTCGATCCAATGTTTAGGTTGGTAATAATAGAGCCAAACTGAGGGGTCGAGACTATACTTAGCGCATAGTTCTGAAAATGACAAAATAGAAGATGGGGAGAAGACATCAGCAAGGGAATCTATACCTAAACGTCTCCAGTAGGAGAAATGAAGACGAGGTAATAATCTAATGCAGACAGACATTTTTCTAGTGGGAACAGTAATATCAAAGGAAGACAAGAGTCTAGAGTCCCAAATTGTTAAGGTATCGGCTATGGCAGAAGGTGATAATGAATAGTGGGGGTGGAGTTGTCGGGGTAGCCACAGAAGGTCATTGAGGGGGAAATCCTGAAAGAGGGCACGTTCTAGATCTACCCACGGTTTAGAGTGAGGGGGAGAAATAAATCGCATAGTTGGGAGAGCATAGATGCTTCGTGATACCTGGTTAAATCAGGGACTTAGAGCGAATCATACATGCGTAGACCAATCGAGGAGGTTTACATTTCCAAATATATGACAGCATTAACTTTCACATCTGGGTTAACAGTTTACGAGGAACTGCGGAAGGAATGGCTCCGAATAAATAACCCAACAAGGAGACCTTCAGACCCATCCAAGCAGAAGTCAGTGAAGTCAGTTGAGCCAATAGCTTAACGTCCACCAACCTTTCAAAGAATGCTGTATGGCACTTACCAATGTTAAATACAGGTAATAGGGACTATACTTATAATGTTATTCCCCCTGTAGAGAAATAGTCAATGGTTAAAGTATAAATGTGTGTACTCGTGCACAGATTATAGGTACCAGAAATCCGCACATCATATCCATTGATAATGTTTCAGTGATTTATCACATTGTGCTCATAATGGCTACAATTCCACATTTATTACCACATACCATAAACAAATACCCATTATGCAAGGAAACCTGTAATCTACACACCGTGCTTATACCAGAAATGTGTATGTAACAGTGACAAATTACACAGAACATAGATATCCTAATTAAATTGCTGCTTATCTAAAAGCAGGGGTTCATTCCACACAAGGATACTCTGTCTAAATAGAAAAACACCATAAGTGCCGTACACCTCTGCTCAGAACTGAACACATATGCTGTGCGCTTTTACTCATAAACATGACACAGGTGCCGTACACCTCTGCTCCAATTCAACATCCTACTATAAGTTGCTTTAATGAGCAGAGCACAATACCACACTCCTTTGTACTTGTCTAAATCTTACACTGAATAATTGTTTCATAAGTATCTGATATTGCCTCTCAAAGGGGCCACTGGCTGCATTCATTATAGAAAAAGATTTCTTAGAGTATGAAATACTTTTATGCACCACACATAACGCGTTATCAGAATTTGATACAGTGTAATTAGATATCTGGGGTACCCCATGCAATGATGTAACAGCCGGCAATATGCAGTGAAGCAATTATGTCACTGCACAAATGCCCGCAGCTTATCCTCTACTATATTTGTTATCAATTAACCTTTGTAATTAAGAACAGAATTGCAGATTGCATGCAGTGCACATATTAGAGTGTATAGACTGACTTGTAACGATTGCATATGTAGAGAGCAGTATAGTCCATTGATACAATACCCCTCATCTGCTGCCCAACATCTTCACTGAGCGGATGAAGGGTGAGAGTGAGGGTGATTGCCGGGCCATTGAAAATTCAAATATAGCATTACTCTGTCTACCCGTGTCTGGTGTTAGGCGGATCCTGTTACCTGCGGCATTGCAGGATCCGAATGCGCCAGCGGGAGATGAGTGAGTGCCAGAAGGAAGGAGTGTGTGTGTAGGGCAGCGTGCATTACCAGCTATTTCAACAAGTTGTTTCATATGCCGTGAGCGGGTATGGTGCAGTTGCAAACAGCGGTCATTCCGGCTGCCGTGGGCAACTTCACCCTGCTGCAAGGGACCAATTTCTTTAGACTGAAATCTAATCTCTGAACGTACGTTTCACCATACGAGCCTTGCTCCCCAGTGGGCCTGACATAGTGAAAATAGTCTCTTCATTTAAAGTGGCAGAGGCCAATCACATACAGGCTCTATAATTGGTGCATTATCACCTGGTGGTATCCGTGAAAACCTTCATGTACCAAGCATTTACTACACACCATGTTCACTTAATGAATTTAATTACATGAGAGTTTAAGGTTATTTTTATCCATATTCCTGTTGAGCCATGATTTTATACTGTGTATATTGACATTAGATTAATCTGATAGGAAACCTTTCTTTCCCTATTTACTACTTAAAAATATTAATTAGTATACCCAGATTAATTAAAACATCACGATTCTAAATATACATAAACAGACAATCAGAAGCTATTATGGTATATAAGATGAAAGGATTCTTAGTTAATCAGCGTAAAGATCTTACGAGACAACAAGATATAAGAATAAACATAAATATACACGTGATAAAAGTTTTTACAATGTTAGTTATGAGAAAAATTAATTAATGGTAATGTTCATAATATTTAAAATGGAATATTAGATAATAAAATAAATATATATATATATATATATATATATATACATACATACATACATACAATGTGGGTGTTTGCAGTGTTAGAGGCCACGGCCCACTGTCCCCCTCTCCACAGAAACAGGCGGCACTCCACGGATTTGATGTGAGAAAAATTGTATTAAAGTACAAACAGCATGATGAGTCCAACGTTTCAACACCGTGGTGACAAAAACACCCGCCGCGGTGTTGAAACGTTGGACTCGTCATGCTGTTTGTACTTTAATACAATTTTTCTCACATCAAATCCGTGGAGTGCCGCCTGTTTCTGTGGAGAGGGGGACAGTGGGCCATGGCCTCTAACACTGCAAACACCCACATTGTGCATTGATCCAAGGAGGGCACCCCGGTCTGTATACATGTGCTTTGGAGTGCCAACTATTCCCATTGTGTGTATATATATATATATATATATATATATATGAAAAGTTGAAAATTAAAGTAATGTTTGTAAATAATATACAAAAGAAGAAAGAAGAGGGAAAGGAAAATTGGGAAAAAGAAGATTATAAGAAATGGAGGACAAGGGAGGCTGAAAAAGGGAAAGATACGGGGGGATTAGATTGTAAAGAAAAAACTAAAGGGGCCATTTAAAATGTGCCCGAAAAGTGAAATAAGTGTCAATGTGAATAATTAACACCTGCATGTTGCAGGGAATTTAAATTATATTCCGTGATAGCCATGCTATTAGATGATACCCTGAAAATGAGAAAAGGGGGGGGGGGGTGAGGAACATTAATGTGATGATGGGAAATAAAGGGGGATTTTAATTGATTGATTATTAATTTTTATCCAAATGGGGATTTGCATAGAAGTTAAGTGTTAATGTAGAAGGATGGGGTTTTTATAATTTTTAATCCTTTGGGTATAATAAATGTCCAAAATTATACCCAAAGGATTAAAAATGATAAAACCCCATCCTTTGCTATATCCAGTAGCTCCTTTAAGAAAGATTGGGAGGCCATTCATAATGATTGTTCCTGTGCTCTGATTGATCTAATCTTAAGGGAAACTCTTAAATTACTAAATGTTGAAATAAACAATTTACAGACTATAATCCATCCCTATAAAGAATTAGATGACTTCATGACAGCGGAGAAGATCGGCTATATAAAATAAAGAAAAATACTAATGAGCTCTACTAAGCAGAAAAAGTATCAGAGAGATCTTAAACAAATTGATGAAGAAAATAATCAATCAGTATTACAGGGTAATAATCAAGTAGAGAAACAAAAAGAAAATATTGACTCCAGTATGATTATCAATAGAGAAGTACTGCAGAAATCTAAAAAATGGACAAAATATCCAAATAGGGGGGTCCAGTTTAATGGGAGGTCTAACACAAAGTCAGATTATCAAAGAGGTAATCATAGACAGGGTAACTGGAGGTTCAATAGAAACTCAAATTATGAACAAGATCATCATATACAGGCTAATTGGAGAAGGGAACGGTTTCAAACTCCTAGAGTAATTGAGGGAGAGTCCTGGTCACAGAAGACCCATTATAGGTTTCAGCCAATTGGAAAAAATACTAATTGGAGAAGGGAACAGTTTCAAGAAGTAAGGCCTATGGACAGGGATCTCAGGAACATAAGAACCAACAATAGGTATCAACCATTGGAACCAGTTACCCCATTAGAACCTTGTTCCCCTTTTCAGTGGGATTACAGAGCCACCAGAAGGAGATAAGCTCAAAAATCAATAAAAAGGTATCTTTCCCCAAGAGATGTAAACGAGGTAAAAGAGGAGGCCAGAAAAAGTCCTTGTCCAAACCAAAAAATAGAATAAAAGCCATAGAATCTGAAGGTAAGATTTTCAACCTGAGTAAAAGGGTATTGACACCAGTAGAAATTAGGGTTTTAAGGAAAGGGTTAAAATTTGCCCCTACAGGGGAAGTTGACCCTTTTGGTCTGTATATAGACACACAAAAATATATAAGGAAACTCACTCTTAAAAAAAATGTATAAATAAAAGCAAAGAGGATGTTGTCCCTGAGGTTAAAACTCTTTCAGGATGCGATAAATGTAAAAATAATTCTAGCTTCAATCCAATTTATAAAAGGGGAAAATTCATTAATTGTTTCAATGAAGTCGTTAATGATGAATTTGAAAAATTAATGAAACGGAAGAAAAGGTAAAATGTAATTTGTCTAAAAAGGAATACGAGGCAGTAAGATCACTAAAGGATGATAAGGAGGTTGTTATTAAGCCAGCGGATAAGGGTGGGGGGGGGGGGGTTGTCCTTATGGACAAATCGGATTATATACAGGAAATCATGAAACAACTAAATACAGGCAATACATATAGGCAATACATATAAGAAATTTAAATCTGATCCAATCCAGAGGATCACTGAAGCATTATTAACATTAACATCTAATGCATTAAAAGATGGAGTAAACAATAAGAACATGATTTCCTTAATATAAAAGAACCTTCTATACCAACAATTTGTTCTACTGAAAGTCCCTAAGGACCCCCTCCACCCACCTGGTTGCCCAATAATATCAGGGACCAATAGTCTAACATCAAATTTGTCAGCACTAATTGACTATTTTTTGCAGCCTATGGTTGCAAAAACAAAAGTGTATCTGAAAGATACGGGCGATGTATTGAGAAAACTTACCAACTTGCAATACACTAGCTCCGTAATTGTATGCAGTGCAGATGTATGCACCCTGTATACTGTTATTAAGAAAGAGAAGGGTCTGGAAGCAATTTCCTATTTTTTAGACAAAAGCGATTATGATAATTTAACTAAAAAATCATCCTGGATGGTATAGGTTTAATTTTAGATAACAATTATTTCTATTTTGATGGCATTTATTATATCCAACAAGTGGGGACAGCCATGGGTACCAGATTTGCCCCCAGTTATGCCAATTTATACATGTCATATTGGGAAGATCATAACATCTTTAAGGTGGATGGTTTGGGGGCAGATCTGGTATTCTGGCATCGATATATCGATGATGTCCTATTCCTTTGGAATGGACAGGAAGTGGACCTCCTAGCCTTCATGGATAGACTGAATCAGAATGAATTTAATCTTAAATTTGTAACAACTAGTAGTACAAAATAAATGTCCTTTTTGGACTTATGTATATATGTAGAAGAAGACACCCTTAAAACCAAAACCTTTAGGAAGGCAACAGATTCTAATGGATATATAGAAATGGGTAGTTTACATCACCCGAATTGGCTAGACGGTATTCCGTTTAGCCAATTTACACATATTAAGCGGAACTGTAGTGACCAAACTATCTGTAATGAACAAATAATAGAAACCACCAACAGATTTATCAATAAAGGTTATCCAGTAGATCTCTTAAATAAAGCACAAACTAAAGTAGAAAACATCAATAGGGATGACCTTTTAAAAGAAAAAGAGAAGAAATCTAAAGATGAGAGGAATAAGTGGTCTTTTATCAGCCAGTATAGTCCTCTGCACAAAGATATTGAAAGAATTTTTAGAAAGAATTGGTATTTATTACAGAAAGATCCAGTTATAGAAAAAGAGCTACCTGATAGACCTACTTTCATGTATAGGAAAGCGCCATCATTGAAGGATAAACTAGTAAGGAGTGTGATAGATGACAATACGAGACCCAGCATCAGAACGAAGGGGTTCCATAGATGTGGCCAGTGTCTGATGTGTAGGACGGTTAAGAGTAAGTCCAGTAAAATCACTGAATTCACGGTTAATAATGACACGTACAGAATTAATGATTGTATTATGTGTCAATCAAAAAATGTCATCTACGGCATAGAATGTGCATGTGGGTTGATCTATGTAGGTAGGACAAGCAGAAATCTAAAGATCCGTCTCGCAGAACATGTGTATAACATTCGGAAAGGGCTGGAAACACTTTCTCTTTCAGCCCATTTTAAAACTCAACATAATAAGAAAGAATATTTAGTAAAAAGGTTCTGGGGAATAGAACAGATTAAACCCACATAGAGGTCTAAAGATATAGAAAGTAGATTAGCGGAGAATGAGATGAAATGGATTATTAAATTAAGTACTCTGCAATCTAAAGGATTAAATACCGATTTTGAGATGAAGTGGTTTTTAAAGTGATTTTTAAAGTGTTTTTGATATATTGATATTTATATTCATTCCTATGCCCTCATCCGTGTATATGTATTCGTAATTTTATTTATATATTTATATATATTTTTGTATCATGTATAAAATTAATCATCTATGTATTTTAATATCATAGTACTAAAATTATTTATCTTTCCTTTGGTTTTGCATATCTATGGGACTAACAATGGAAAACTATCAGAGGGCGATTGCATAAAATAACTTTTCTTTTTGAATGGGAACGGACGTATTTAATAAACATGGTGCCGATTTGGACCGCATGTGTAGACATGGAACGCATACTTCCGTATAAGAATGATGCCGGGGGACCTTGAAAGATGTTCGCCACGTCATATCCCGTCCATTTCCATTGACGACGGGAACAGGAAGTAATTGTTCAGTGGAAACCTCGGCACATGGAAGCATTAGACCGGATGGCATGCATGACGTCACTTCCTGCCCACCGTCAGCAGCAGTGGGAAAGATATGCTCCTATTGGAGGATGGTTATGTCACCACCTCTCCCCGTGATTTTTGAAAGCGGAAACGGGAGGTGTACTATTGGACACAGCTGACGGATATTATGGGGGTTAATTGGATGGGTATAAATGTAACATTCTGTTGTTTTGCCACAAACGCTTCTGAGGAAGAACCCAGCAGGGTTGTAAATGCATTAAGCGGTGTGGCTATTTCTAACCTGGTGAATAGAGGCATAGGACTGGGGCTAATCCTAGGAGTATCCGGAACTCTGTGGGCCTTTTGGATTGATGAGTACACAGTCATCTCTAACATCAGTGATATTACATGCTTTTAAAACTTGTTTGTGAGTGCATTTTTACTAAACTTCTTTCCTTTAAGTGGGAGTCTGCACTATTGCTTTGTTTCAGCAAAGCATAGGAGGATATTAAAAGAATCCAGCAGAAACATCTACCTCCCTTCAATGCAGAGATTTTTATACGCTTTCATGACTTTGATATATTGTGAGTGCAGAGTGTAAATACAATTTTTATTGTTTTTGAATTGGATGTCTACACTATTGTGTGTAATATCTTTTTCAGTCTAAATATTTCAATATGTGGTGATACTTGAGAAGTTATTGCTCTCCCCACAAAGAAAGAGAAGGGAAGTAATGTTCATTTATTATATGTAACCATACAAACAGAATTTGCACAATTAGTACACTTAATTTCTTGTAGTATTTGGTGTATGGAAAATTAGTGGATTTTTCTGAAGTGTATATGCTGCATTTTTTAACTGTTTATCTAGCGCAAAAAACACAATAATTTTTATCTAAATCAATTGCCTTATGCCTATTGAAAAATCTATCTTAAATAAAAATAATAAAAGTTATGTTTTAATTTATTCATGAAACATAAAGGAAAAAAAAAAGAGTGCGCCACACATTAAGGCTTCTTTAGATATAAGCCCACTAGCGTTTTTTTCTAAACCCCTTAACCAGTCATTGACAATTTGCTTAGTGGCGCACCTCCAACCAGATTAGCTAATCTTTGGTATTAACACTTTCGGATTATTCCCTCTATCGGTTGGTTCATACATAGAAGGATCATAAAACAATTATCATTTGGGCCTGTGCATAGTCCCTCAGACTTAACGTCTTCCCTGGAAATACTTGTGGATGGAGCCCTTCATTCGCTTTGCCAGGATTCAAGGGTGTTCAATCTGTTTAAATCAGAGCACTACATTTTGGCCACCATGCTCGATTCTAGGTTTAAAGCCTAGGTTGTATCTCTCTTCATGGACACAAGTCTGCAGAGGTGGAAAGACCTGCTGATGAGAAAATTGTCAACTCAAGCAGAACGTGACCTGTCAACAGCTCCTCCTTCATTTTCTTCAGCAACTGGGGCTGCGAGGAAAAGGATAACATTTCCGAGCCCACTCGCTGGACACAAAAGTAATAATACAAGTGACACATTAACAGGAAATTGTTTCTGTCACCATAGCGACAATTATCTGGAAATAAGATAATACACACATAAAAAGACTCAACGGAAATCTTTTGTTTTTAAACAACTTTATTTCATATCTTTAATACACAGATTTCTCCATATTTGAAATGTAAAAAATACTTTACCCTGCACATGGATAAAATATCCTTTAAAGCACAGAAACAATTCAAGTTACATTATAGTATTGCAGGTAAGTAAAACAGATACATATCAGGAGCCAAAAGCCTATGGGGGTCATTCAGACCCAGCCACAATAGCGGCCAGCAGCAGTTTGCTGTTGGTGACAAAATGCACATGCGCAGCGACCGCGCAGACACACATTGCGGTTGCATTCCTGAGGGGTGAACGCGTGCGGGCCGGTGCCATTTTCCAGGGGCTGCGTGATGTCAAATCTGTGTTCATCTCTGAGTAACCCCCTATAAGCTTCCAGAGTGCACCTCATATCTCATCTTTTCCAAGTTACTACAAATGATATGAGATCGGTAGCAGCACTACTTTCAGGATTATTACACAGAACACCCATAAAGGCTGACACAGCAAATAACAGTAACACATACAAGGGATTAAATAGAAATAAGGAAGCAGAATCATCTTTAGGTCTAATTATTAACTGATTCTGTGCGAGACCCATACACCTCTTTACTGCCTCCAGCAGCCCCTGGTACTACACTGCGGCCATCAGCGATGTCTCCCCCCTCTACCGCCACCACCGTCTCCCTCCACTACTGCCACCACCCTCTCTCCCACTACTACTGCCATCCGCCCTATCTGCCCCCCCACTATTGCCATCCACCCTGTCTTCCCCCATTACTGCCACCCGCCCCATCTCCTTCCACTACTGTCACCCGCCCTGTCTCTTCCTCACTGCAACCTGCCCCATCTCCCCCCACTACTGCCACTGCCATGTCTCCTTCCACTACTGCCACCGCCCTGTCTCCTCCAACTACTGCCACCGCCCTGTCTACACCAACTGCCACCCACCCTGTCTCCCCCCACTACTGCTACCCGCCCTGTCTCCCCCATTAATGCCACTGCCGTCTTTCCCCAACTGCATCCGCTCTGTCTCCCTCTACTGCCACCGCTCTGTCTCCCCCGACTACTGCCACCCACTCTGTCTCCCCCACTACTGTCATCACCATCTCCCCCACTATTGCCACCGCCCCATCTCTCCCAACTGCCACCCGCCCCGCCCCCCCACTACTGCCACCACTGTCTCCCCTCTGACACCTTAGCGCTGCTTGAGAACAAGATTCTCACAGACACTGCTTCCGGCAGCCCCTGCTACAGCACTAGTGCTACAACCGTCTCACCCCTGACATCTCAGAACTTCTTGGGGATTCTTGGTACTGCTGGTAACAGTCTGCAGATGGAAGCAAGCAGGGCAGTATGGAGACAAATGCTGCTTCTGGTACCATGGACCCTGGTCATGTAGGGCTGGGAGAGTCAGTAAGATTATGTAATAGAGTCACCATCTTACATGCAGCCAGTGGAGGGAGCAGAGAATGGGTGTTATGTGGCAGGAACGGGCTGGTTAGGTATGACTGGCTGCTGCATTCTGTACAAGCTACAACCGGTGCAATTCTTTTGCTGGGAGACCCAGATAGAGGACATTGCAGTAGTCTATGCGTGATGATACAAGTAAATGTATGACTGTAGGTAGATCTTCTGAGGGAAATAAGTGCTGGAGTCTGGCTATGTTCCTCAGATGAGGATCTGATTGTGGCAGATACTGATGTCTAAGTGTCACTCCACTATCCAGGACACCAAGATTCCGCACATGATCAGCATTTTGTAACTCTGAACCCCCAAGCGTAAGTCTGGTTGGTTTGCAAAGCTGAACTGTAGCCCTGCCCTTTGGTGGTGAGCTTAAAGACCTGTTTCACCAGGACTGAATCACAGCCAACTGGCATCAGCCACACCTGGAGCTCAGCTAGACAACCATTTAGGATTGGTACTGAGTTCTCAGTACCTAGAGCAAAGACAGGTCATTTGTATAGCAGTGGTAGATGAGGGCATGACATCTGATTATTTCACCCAGTGGTAACATGCATATTGCAAAAAACATAGGAGATAGGATAAGAACCTTGAAGAACAATGCATGGCAATGATAAGTATACTCCAGAAGATTAAAATGGTTTCTCACCTGAGTGATGTCTATTGTGTGCAACAAGAGATGATTTATTTCTCAGAGTATAGAAATGGCTTCTCACCTGTGTGACTTCTGTGATGTATAACAAGAACTGATTTCTGTGAAAAACATTTCCCGCACTCAGAGCAAGAAAATGGCTTCTCACCTGTGTGAGTTCTCTGATGTATAACAAGATGTGATTTGTGTGCAAAACCTTTCCAACACTCAGAACATGGAAATGCCTTCTCACCTGTGTGACTTTGCTGATGGGTAACAAGTTGTGATTTGTGTGTAAAACATTTCCCGCACTCAGAGCAAGAAAATGGCTTCTCACCTGTGTGACTGCGCAGATGTGTAACAAGTTGTGATTTACTTACACAACATTTCCCACACTCAGAACATGGAAATGGCTTCTCACCTGTGTGCTCTCTCTCATGTCTAACAAGATTGGATTTCCAGGTAAAACTTTTCCCGCACTCAGAGCAAGAAAATGGCTTCTCACCTATGTGACTTCTGTGATGTATAACAAGATCTGATTTACATGCAAAACATTTCCCACACTCAGAACACGGAAAAGGTTTCTCACCTGTGTGACTGCGCAGATGTGTAACAAGTTGTGATTTACTTACACAACATTTCCCACACTCAGAACATGGAAATGGCTTCTCACCTGTGTGACTTCTGTGATGTATAACAAGATGTGATTTACATGCAAAACATTTCCCACACTCAGAACATGGAAAAGGTTTCTCACCTGTGTGACTGCGCAGATGTGTAACAAGTTGTGATTTACTTACACAATATTTCCCACACTCAGAACATGGAAATGGCTTCTCACCTGTGTGACTTCTGTGATGTATAACAAGATGTGATTTACATGCAAAACATTTCCCACACTCAGAACATGGAAAAGGTTTCTCACCTGTGTGACTGCGCAGATGTGTAACAAGTTGTGATTTACTTACACAATATTTCCCACACTCAGAACATGGAAATGGCTTCTCACCTGTGTGCTCTCTCTCATGTCTAACAAGAGCTGATTTCTGTGCAAAACATTTCCCACACTCGGAACAGGAAAATGGCTTCTCACCTGTGTGTCTTCTCTCATGTCT